>NC_091133.1:34766830-34906830 GCF_040183065.1 Periplaneta americana | reverse complement strand
CTAAAAAGATCCAGATCAGGATATGATCTCGAATATTATTCTTTAATATTTAACAAAAAAAAAAACTCCTCCTGATACCTGAAAGCTTGCTGAAATTATTGTTCTTCACAAACCAGGTAACCTTCAAACCTTCCCTCAAGTCTGTTTTCTTCTCTCTCCAAGAGTTTTAAAATGTAATCATTAAACGTCTATCTGAATTTCTAGAAGAAACATCAGCAATTACTCTCTATCAATTTGGATTCAAGAAACAGCATTCTACAAGTAATCAATTTCTGCGTAAACAGAACACTCAAGCTTCCGAAACCAAGCAACATACCTCAGCAGCATTTCCCGACTTCAGATAAGCTTTCGACCGAGTTTGGCCTCCAGGACTTCTGTATAAGTTGCATAAAACTGACACTCTAGATTACATTTACAACATAATCCATAGCTTAGTCACCGAAAGAACCTCTGTAGTGAAAATTGGGGATGAGAAATCATCAACTAAAATAAGACCAACGTCGGAGTCCCACGAGACTCAATCCTTTCTCCTGCCCTTTCCAATATTTATATTTTTTATTTTCCTACAATATCTTATATTAACAATTCTATGTACGCAGATGATATAGTTATATTCACAACTCAGTCGGACGGCCTCAAGAGTATGCAACATTTGCAATCTGCTCTGAAATCCATAACTACTTGGCTTAACAAATAGCATATATCTCTTAACCATAGTAAATGTGACACCATGATTTTCACTTTATGCCGTCCTATATCACTACCCCTAGAATACTGGACAATATTACCAATCCATGGAAGTTTCCACATCAGTTATTAAAATATTTGAGAGTTTATTTAGAGCATCGAAGGCTAACTTGGAAGTACCACATCAACATTAAACTTAATCTGACCTACTTAAGACTCTTAAAACTTATTACCATAAAGTCACCTTAGAAAGTAATATTACAGATATATTATAGCCTACACTTCGTTACTCCGCCCTCTGATCACTAATGCTTGCCTAATTTGGGGTGGTGCAGCGCCAAACAAAATTCGAAGAATACAATCTTTTGAAAACAAAATATTGCTGTTGATGCACAATGGTTTGTCTGAAATACACAATAATTACATAGAGAACTGGGATTGTACACTATACAAGAATTCATCCATAGGGAGGCAAAAACATTCTTCTCAAAACTTAGCAATGTCTCAGAAGCAATTTTCTATTTTCTCGGGAAAAGATCCACTCAACCCATAAGAATCAAGACCCGTCTTCCACAGGACATTCTACTAGACTCTTCAGATTCATCGACTTCATCTGATGAAGAATACATAATTTTATAAATTCATGAAATTATTCTTTTCATACATTCTTTTTTCTGTCACAGAAAGACCTAATTGGCTGACCTACTTTCTGTTATTTAATTATATTGTTTTATTGTTTCTTTTCTCATAGATCTGTTTAGCTCTGAAGCGTCGAAGGATCAATAACATCTATTTATAAAAACTAAAATCAAATTACGTTATTCATTCATAAGCAGGCAAAACATTCCTCTCAAACCCTACCAATGTCTCAGGAGCAACTTTCTATTTTCTCGGGAAAAGATTCACTCAACCCACAAGAATCAAGACTCGCCTTCCACAGGACACTCTACTAAACCATTCAGATTCATTCACTTCATCTGGTGAAGAACACATAATTTTATAAATTCATCAAATAATTGTTTTCATACATTCTTTTTTCTGTCACAGAGGGATCTAATTGGCTGATCTCCTTCCTCTTATTTAATTATATTGTTATATTATTTATTTTCTCTACAGCGCTGAACGATCAATAAAATCTATTAAAGAAACTAACTTTAATTGCTTTACAGTAACTAAGTTCGTAGAAAATTAAAAAAATCTACTCCTGCCTAGCTTCAGTATCCTGTTACCTCACCCCGTGCATAACAGCATGCTCAGACCCTTCGCGGTATACTGTCCAGAAGGTGATTGAGGCGGTTATGGTGCAGTCTGTTCCATTCTTCGACAGCGGCTTTCCGAAGGTCATCCAGAGTTTGGGGAGTATTCCTAATTCGTCGCATTGTCCTCTTCATTTTGTCCCACGGATGTTCAATAGCATTCATGTCTGGAGACATCGCAGGCCATTCCATCTAATTGATTCCTGCCTCTTGAAGGAAGGTACGTAGCGAGCGGTGTGCACGCGCATTGTCATCTTGAAAAACAAAATTATCTTCAAATGTTTGTCTATGTCGCTCAACAATGGGCTATCCCGATACTGCACAGACGTCAAATTGCCCCGGATGGCGATAATTGGCGCCCGGCGTCCATGCAAGATACCGGCCCTAAACATTACCGATTCACCTCCCTGCTGGAACAGTGTAACTGAGTGCCTGACACGCATGCCCTTACCCTGCTCTCTCCACACTCTTCTCTGACGATTGTCAGGAATCAGATAGATTCTACACTCATCGCTGAAGAAAATTTGACTCCATTGTTCCAGATTCCGATCCAAGCGCACCTAGCCCATCTGTTTCTGGTGCCACGATTGTAGAAGTGTCATTGCTGCTGCTCGCAAAGATCTCCTGGAGTGTAAGTTGACCATGTGGAGACGGTTTCTGACTGTTTGGTTGTCTCCGTCATTCCAGTTGCCCGCAGTAAGGCATGGTGTAGCTGTGTTACGTTATCTTCTCGATTTCTACGAGCCGTTATTCGCTGATAGTGGTCTTTAGCTGGTGTTGTTGACCGCAGTCTTCAACATTTTGTGTTACATGAGCGGTCCCATATTCTAACAACATTACTATGACTTCTTCCGATCTCGAGACCGATTTCCCTCATGCTGAAGCCTTGCTGAAGAAGGAAGACTATCTTCTATCTGTCAAAGGGTAGAATAGGCTCTTGTGCTACTCTATACATTACTAACTTAAACTTAAACTCTGCTTAAAATCACGTTTTCGATGAGAAAGTGACTTGTGTCCATTAATTGACTTTGTTGTCAACAAAGTACGCATTAAAGGCGTGTGTAATATTGAAACGATTAAATAAGAGATACTCCTTTGTTTCGAGAAGATATCTCGTATTTATATTTATTTTAAAGTGAACGCTTATCTATAGCAGTTATAAAAATTGTTGTGGTATAGAACTTTCTTGAGCAGTGTAATTTATAGATTAGCACATTGTCAGCAGGACAGCTAGAGTCCAGGTTTCCACACTGGTAACCTGAGCTCGAATCTCGGAAGATCCATGTGGAATTTGTGATAGCAATACGTATTTGTGGTAGGTTTTCACGACGTATTCCCGTTTCATATACCGGCATTCCATTAATCATCATAATGATCATACTGGGCGCTACAGATCATCTCCCATGGAGTACAAGGGCAATTTTCTGAGACAAGTATAATTGCGGTGTATTCCTCCTAGTTAGGGGTACATGGGTGAAATTGAAATAAGTCAACATTCGCTATTACAAAAAATTCTTATAAAAATATATGTTAATATTAAGAATTATAGAACACACTAAGTAACAGTAAATATCGCACTTAGATTTGGTAGTAAAGAGAGGACAATATTGTTATTCCAAAAGATTTCTCATTTTCGGAAATCATTGTCTTTACGTAACTTGCTATTTATATTCCATTATTTCAATATGGCGCAGGCCAACATTACAGAAGCTCGAGTCGATCTTGAATACAATTCAGGGGTTGCTTTCACTACATTACAACAAACTCCGTTTAATAACACTAGGAGGCCCCACGTTATACAACATCGAGATTGGACGGTTTACGTAACGAGGGGACTCCTGCAACGCTATCTGGTATAATACTATTAGACCAAACTTCCAGGGCTTAGCTGCCAGTTCTAAGCCTCACGAGCCGCAGCACTTGGAAGTCGTATGGCTTGTCTATCTAGTCCGGCTCGGGTAGGTTGAGCCTATTATCGTCAGAATCCACAAATAATCCTTCTCGCCCCTAGTAATTCACGTTCGCTCAGACTGCCACTTCCAGTTCTGACTCCTTTAATGTCTCCGCAGTAATTCGTCACTGCACTTCGCTGACCACGCCATTTTATACATTTGCAATATAAATAACAAAATGTCACGGCAATTTATATAGTGGACACGTTTCAAGTGTTAAATACTAGTTTCAAACGGCTTTCAGCTTGAAACAGAATAATGTACAGCCATAAGCTATTCCTAAGTCCACTACAGTAGAGCTCTGCCGTAACTCAAGCTACAATTTTCAAAATGACTATAGTAGAACTAAAAAAAGACGCACATAATTATTTTACAAATACAGCTTCAATAAGTAAATTAAAAGTTTCAGGATAATTTAAAATTATTTGGACCTCATTTTATTTCCTCTTTTATTTTTCACTCTATTCTATCTCTCTTCTTTTCCTCCCTCTTTTCTATCTTTCATTCAATCTCTTTTATCTCATCTCCTTTTCCTCTATATCTTCTAGTTCTTCTCCTCTTCTTCCATATTTTCTATCTCTTCTCCTTTTACCCCATATCTTCTAGCTATTTTCTTTTTCCTTGCTTTCTTCTCCTTTTCCTCCATTTCTTCTATCTATTCTCCTTTTTCTCCATCTCTTCTATTGCTTCTTCTTTTCCGCCATCTCTCCTAGCTCTTATCCTCTTCCTTTCTCCCTTCTCCTTTTCCTCCATCTCTTTTAGCTTTTATTCTCTTCCTCCATCTCTTCTATCTCTTCTCATTTTCCTCCATCTCTTCTATCTCTTTCCTTTCTATCTTTTCTTCTCCTCCATCTCTTCTACCTTTTCTCCTTTCCTCCTTATCTTCTAACCCTTTTCCTCTTCATTCCTCTCTTTTCCGTTTCCTTCATCTCTTATATCTCTTCTCCTCTCCCTCCATCTTTTTAGCTTTTCTCCTCTTTCTCCCTCTTTTCTATCTCTTATTCATTTCTTCCATCCCTTATATCTATTCTTCTTTTCCTCCATGTGTTCAAGTTCATCTCCTCTTCCTCCCTCTCCTCTTCCACCTCTTCTCCTTTTCTTTCAACTCTTCTATCAGTTCTTCTTTTTCTCCATGCGTTCTAGCGCATCTCCACATCCTCTCTTTCTTCTGTCTCTTCTCCTTTTCTTCCATTTCTGATATCTCTTCTCCTTTTCTTCCTTCTCTTTTACCTCTTCTCCGTTTGCTCTATCTCTTCTATCTCTTCCCCTTTTCCTCTATCTCTTCTAGATCTTCTCCTCTTTCTCCCCCTTTTATATATCTTCTTCCTTTCTTCCTTCTGTTCTATCTATATATTCTTATTTTCCTTCATGTGTTCTAGCTCATCTCCTCTTAATTCTTCTCTTCTGTCTCTTCTGCTTTTTTTTCATCTCTTCTATCTATTCTCCTTTTCCTCCATGTGTTCTAGTTCATCTCCCATTCCGCTCCTTCTATCTCTTCTCATTTGCTTCCATTTCTACTACATCTTATTTTCTTCCATCTCTTCTACCTCTTTTCCGTTTCCTCCATTTATTCTACAACTTCTCCTTTTCCTCCCTTTATTCTACATCTTCTTCTTTTCCTACCGCCCGTCCATCTCTTCTCCTTTTCCTTACTCTTTTTTATATCTTCTCCCTTTCTTTTATATATTTTCCTTTTGCTCCCTTTCTTATATCTCTTCTCCATTTCCTTCCTCTCTCCCATCTCATTTTCCTTTTTCTTCCTTTCTTCTATCTTTTCTCCGTTCCCTCCGTGTTTTCTACATCTTCTCCTTTCCTTCATCTTTTCCACACCTTCCTTTCCTTCCTCTTTCCTACATCTTTTCCTTTTCCTTCCTCTTTTCTACTTTTTCTCCTTTTCCTCCTTTTATTCTATATCTTCTTCTTTTCCTTCCTCCCGTCTATCTCTTCTCCTTTACCTCCCTCTCTTCTACATCTTCTCCCTCTCTTTTATATCTTCTCCTTTTACTCTATTTATTCTGCATCTTCTTCTTTTGCACCCTCTCTTGTATCTCTTCTCTTCTTTCTCCCTCATTCCTATCTCTTCTCCTTTTCCTCCCTTTCTTCTACCTCTTCTCTTCTTTCTCTCTTTTCTATCTCTTCTCCTCTACCTCCCTATCTTCTATTTTTCTCCGCTTCCTCTCTTCTTTCGATCTATTCTCTTCTTCTCATCTCTTCTATCTCTTCTCTTTGTTTCTTCCTCTCTTCTTCATCTTCTCCTCCTAATCTCTTACGTCATCTCCTCTTCGTCACATTATTTTACTTCTTTTTCCTCATTTCCTTTTCTATTTCGTCTCTTTTTCTCTCTCTCCTTATCGTAGGAGGGCCGACGGCTAGAATCTCAGCCTGAGGTTTACTGTGCATTCCTTATAATGTGGGACGATTGTTGCATTCCTGTGAGTACGTAGTGCAATCTTACCTATTCAACTACAGCATCCAGTTCTGACGGAGTCCACGTAAGCAGGAGTATAGTGGACGCCATCGATTTAGGCAGATGTATTTTGGTAATCCGAACTCCAGAGCGAGTTACCCATAGCAGCAAGGTCGGTTGTTATCTTCGTCGCAAGCAACTGCAGCTGGGATGGGTGAGATATAAGAGTAAACATACATTCCCGATTATCCCAGTGGACTCGGATGGACAGTCAACTCCAAAGCAATGTACATATAACCACTTTTATGGAACTGTGTGCATGCGTAAGAAAAGGGATCAATTCCCGGCACACAGTTTTCGAGATAATTCCAGTTGCCGCTGCATAATCTTTTCCTTGTTACTATAAAGTAATAAAGACAATCTACATATATATACTGTATATATAAAAAAAAAACTGTTCTATAATCAACAGACTGAATAATCATCTTAAATCTCCTTAAACCCTGTTTGTAGGTTTCTGTTAATCCTTAGTCAAAAGATAAGACGGAGTGTTACGAAATACGAACATTAAGGGGTGTAAAATGGGAGATAATAATGATAAAAATATACTAGTTTATTTTTTGAACCAGCATACATTAAGCCCTTAAACTTAAAACAAAAGCTCCTTTATAAAATTGAGTTAGACTATTTATCTCATATCTTAGAATTGTTTCTAAAATTATAAGAAATGTAAACAAATTCAACTTCAGGTACTACATTCAAATAGCTTTTGAGGATTTTTTATCCTCCAAAGGGGCAGAGGGGAGAGAGAAAGGAGTTGACGGTTTAAAAATTTCACTCAAGTATTTTGAACTAGCCGACGTAGAGATGTACCATTTCAAATGAAGGTTACTCTCTACAATTTTAATTAAACATTTTCCGATTTTTTAAATACCATCTAAACAAAATGCATAAAATAATAACTGACATAAAACTCAAAAAGTATATAGTACGCATTAAATAGGGCCAAATCCATGCAAATTAGCATATTTTATACATCTACAGACCGGAGAGAGATATTTAGAATTTCTATTATAAAAAAAAAATATCTAACCTTAAACTCTTAGCTGGAATACGAAGACTGATATTGCTTAGAAAAGATTCACAATCAATATCACCATTAATGACTTTACAAAAAGATAAATAATTAAGATCTTGGCGTCTGGTAAATAAGCTACAGCAATTAAAATGATAATAGTAATAGTAATAATAATAATAATAATAATAATAATAATAATAATAATAATAATAACAATAATAATAATTTGCATATTTTCAAAATTTCTCGCCCATTCCCAAATTTTAAGCATTGTCTGATTTTTTACAATATATTTGCTATGTTCTGACATTTTTAGTTTTACCTTGTTAAAGTAGGAGAAAAAAATAAAGGTACCGGTATTGATATTCAAATTTATATAGCCTAATTTACGTAATACAAACAGGCAATTTATTTTTATTCAAAAATTATTTTCTTTTTTGTAAAAGTGTGAACATAACTTTGTTAAGTATACTTTAAAGAACATTCATTAAAAATGTTAGCTTCCTAGCGTAAAATTTGCGAAATTCTTAGCAATATGAATGCAGAGAAAAAGGGGAAAAAGTATGGGAAAATAGTTTAAAAGTTTGCATGTATTTTAAACTTCACGGTCGCTGTCTTTTAAGATAGTACAATTAATGACACAACCGCCGTACGATTCTAAAACGTCGTCAAAGTGCAAAGTCTAATTATTAGTTAGCATAGGTTCGTTTCCTTAAAAAAAAATCCCCCAAAAATTACCGAATTTTCATCCATCCCTTTCCTTGTGGTGCTGAAGTCTACGAGTCAAAAAACGAAAAGGATAATTTAAATCCTGGCCCTTCTTTTCAGAAGACCACCACAAAGAAAAAGGACCCTGTTTGTTATTGTAGAAGAAGCGAAATTGCTGACACATATTATGAAGGTAGTGAAAAAACTTAACATTTTTTGCGTTACGTAGTTGATAATAAATAATAAATAACGATTTAAATCGTTAATGGCGGATGCCACAGGTGTACGAATTATAACGGTATAAAAAATTCATCCATCAAGCTCGACAACTATCAAGCTCAGACTAAAAACACAAGAAACGAATCGACGGCTTTTCTCGTGACCTATTATCATTCCTTGTAAACACATGCTACGTGTGATTTAAATCATTAAATTAAGCTCTCATATTCATCTGTTTCCATGAATACTTTTGGAACATGAGGTTTCTTGCTTGGTTTATCGAATTACCACAGGTTATTAATTGAGAAAAATTGGCTCCGGGGCCGGATATCGAACTCGTGACTCCCAGTTACACGCACTAGGATCTCTAACCACTGAGCTACGCCGAGACTCAATCCACAGTATCGGATCGAATCTCGTAGATTATCGAACTACGTATTTTCTTATTTCAGCATACCTATTCTTTCGGTTATTTATCCAACGCGTTTATCCAATTTAGAAAATGCAGGAGGCGAACGAAAGTTATTTACGGTACTCGCATGATTCGGACTGTACTGTGGTGTGTTTATTAATTAATAATGGCGATACGCGAGGCGAGTGTGAACATATAAACAAAGAAAGACAGCCTTATCGCAATCCATTCTTGTAGGCTAGTTCTCACAATACAAAACATTGGCTATCCTACTGGAAATGTCATTGAGGTCATCTGCCAAAATCGGTGCCTCCGACTATACCCCTCTATCTCTTCTTTGATGTTCTGCCACTTTCTGAGATCGATTATATATGTTTGCAATTCACGTACTACATCCTGCTGCATACTATATTAACCTGATGTTCGCGACACCATAGATACCTCGACTCATCAAGGGAGCAACACTTCCTTGTCTGCCGTAGTTCAATATAAAAGCCCCTATGCTTCCTTTGGATATGTACAGCTCCCCCAGACAGATGACATCTGTAGGCGAATGACGGTACCACGTCTACCCGATCTCCTGGTCGACCTGAAACTATTGAAGATGAAGGATGAAGTTGAAATTAATAAAGGCGAACTGAGTCCGAGGTTCAGTGCCTAAAGTTACCGAGCAATTCTGCTTCAAGTGTTTGAGGGAGAAAACCTGGGAAAAAATCACAGCCAGGTAACTTGTCCAAACCAAGTTTTGAACCCTGGTCCTCTCTTTTCACGGTTAGTTATGCTGACCGTTACTCTACAACGGTGGACTATTTCAGCTCTTACTACTTTACTTAGTTTGCTTTTTCTCTTCCTCCTGTTGTTTGTTTAGTCAACTGTCCAAAGACAGGTCTGAATCTCACAAGTGATATAACAATGCACCATTTATGAGGCAACTAAGCTAGGAGATAATGGGGTAGGATGATCAATTCCTTTCTCCCTCCATTGCATACATCGCCGATTAGCTCCATTTAGCAAGGCTAATCAGACTGCACTTGTATACCAACATACACATATCGTCAACTGAGATGTACTGCCTGATAATTGATATACAGTCACTCCAAAAAGATTGAGCGCACTCTTGATAGCTCATATGAAGGATTTCCGACGCTGCGTTCACACGAGCACGTTTTCAGCATTTCAGGCAAGTTTACATGTTGACCGGATCCTTATTCGAATAGATAAGAAAGAGAAAGAACAAGTCAAACAACTGTGTGGTAGCTAAGCGATAAGAGGTACAGTACTAATTGGAATCGACGGGTGGCAGTTGGCGACTGCCATAGGTTCAAATTCTCCTAACAATTTATTTTTTGCAATTTAGCTCATTCCACGTTGTTATGAGAGATGTGGACGATACAATGCAAAGAGAGTATAATAAATATTATAAGTATACTTTACTCATAAGTTTAGTTTTTGACTGTGACTTCTAGAACTGTACAAGAACGAAAAGGAAAGGAAAAAAGGAGGGGAAATAAATGCCAGCCTTAAGACGTGATTTCTGTCTCTACCCGAGACAAACAAACAAATCATAAGGCATTTTACAGACACCAGGTATTCTAAAACCAAGGTCGATCTTAACTGATCTCAGTAAGTTCTGTGTTTTTGTGGGCGGCATATAGATAGTCTCTGTTTCCTTAGTGGCCGGATAATCGTGCCTGAAGAGGCCCCATAAAACGGGACGTATGCCATGTCTTGTCTTTTCCCTCGACCGATGGTTTGTCAGAGAAGGCCCTTTTGAGGACCAAACTAATTTCTCTATTGCTGAAGCTTTTCTACTGGAACGTCTAGCGTAAGTGTTGAAGCTCTGAAGGGAGACTCTCTTGGTCCGAAATTTCTCTCGTCCTGTGTAGAAGAATAGACACGACCGTTCGTCTCTGTGCTGGGTAATTGTGGCTGTTTTCGTTCAGGTATAGGCATGTGTGTTTTGGTTTGCCATATACGCTGTGGCCATCCGACTTCCTAGAGATGAGATTATCTAAGAAGAAGATACAACAATCTTTTTCCACTTCTTTCGTAAACTGCAAGTTCGGGTTGATTCTGTTGAGGTGTTCTTGGAATTCCTAAAGTTTTGCTATTGCATGTGACCACATAACCAATGTATCACAGCAGTAAAAATGTGCTGGTTTTAGCGCCTCGTTCTCCACGGCTCTGTGTTCGAAGTCTTCCATGTACAAATTGCCTATGGCTGGCGATAGGTCGGGGACAAGCCCATATCTATGCCGTCGGATTTCACGTAATACAACCCTTTGTAGCCTACATGTAGAAAGTGGAGCTGAGTATGTGGTTAAAAGGCCCATTGACCTCAGACGGGACATGAGGTCTTAATAGCTACAACATTTCCTTGAATGGTGCTCTGGTGAAGAGTGACATAACATCAAAACTCACCAGAATATCGGATGGATTTATTCTGATGTTCTGTAAGGTCTTGATGAACTCCATTGAATTCTTGACAAGTCGTGACTAAGAACTAGCTTCTGATTGGTCAACACTCTTGGACCTACCAGAACAAGGCAGGCGGCCGGGACTATGAACTTATTCCTGATTGACTCGCAGCGGGAACCCTACTGACCGCTTAAGCTAGACATGGCCCTACGGCACTTCAATCCTTGAAGATGATTGCAGAGCTAGTCACCGAAAGCTTGGAAACAACTACGAAACTCAACTGGCTGAGAACTCGAGACGAATTATTCCATATTCAACACCGGAAAAGCCTCAATTCCTGAAGTGTCTTTGTTCTCAGATATATGTGATGGACAAAACAGAAATGCACAAATATCTGCACTCATTTTTTATATGGTCCAACATCTCCATCTTCATAATATTTAACACAAATCCTTGAAGAGTAGTTATTCATTCATCGAAAAGACTCTATGCACATCTCAGTAGGGAGAAAGAAGAAAGGTATTTTTATATTCATCGTCTGTGATTGGAGGAACACTGGTACCCGTATATTCAAGGAAGCCAGTAAGACCAACAAAGAACATTATATCACAAAATATTTATATGAAGATTTTCTGCATCTTAAGTATTTCAGTAGCCAAACAAAATGTAAGCCTACTGTAGTAAAGTCAACTAGCTAAAAATAAAATGTATAAGATTAATGAAATACGCAGGGAAAAATCCCAACAAGTTATATTTTTACTGTTTTACAGAAGAGCAAATTAAAAGTTTCAAGGCACATTGTATTATATTGTCAATGGTTATCATTCTTCATATTTCTCTGGGCTACTCAGATTGTTATCATGTACAGTTAAACCATAAAAATCTACAAAACCTGAGTTATTACTAAAGTCCTGCTTTCGGTTACTTTGAATATGAGTTAGATGCATATGAATCATAATACCTTCTCTCGTGCTCTCCGCTGCGTTTCGTATGTTCACATCCCCTTATTCGTGTAGAGCAGTAGAGGCACTGAACAATGAGAATGCTTCTCACGTAGAGAATATAGCTACTGTCAAGTGTATTTAATAACAAACAAAATATTTTATTTAGAGCAATCTTATGGAAAACAGAAAGTTAATTTCACAATAAGTAAAAGGCATTTAGATTCTAGATAGGTCTACTTTTTTATTTCACAATATATTTTTCACCCAAAAAAAGTCAAGGCCTATTTACAGAGATTTGAATATTTAAATTGCACTTAAAATATATATACAGGGTGTTTAAAATACGGGGCATAATTTCAGGTATGTATTTCCCACATCTAGACAATCAAAATAGTTCATTACAACATGTGCCCAAAAATGCTTCATTTCCGAGTTACGGCCTTCACAACATTGAAATTCACCGGAGCGTTTTTCTTTCCGCAGGTCGTTGTTATTACAGAAGATGTTCAAAATGTCCACCTTCTGCTTGAATACAGACCTCACATCGATGTCTCATTGACCTGCGAACACGATCCCAAACTCCAGGAGTATTGCGTATGTCCTCAGGACATGCCACAATTCGATTCCGAAGGGATTCCAAATCAGGCACCGGAGACGAATAAACCAATGATTTTAAATGGCCCCACAAGTAGAAATCGAGAGGGTTCAGATCAGGTGAGCGTGGAGGCCAAGCAATTGATCAGGAAACCTTCGATCCAAGTACCGGCGAGCCGTACGACTGAAGTGTGCAGGAGCGCCATCACGCAAGAAGTTAATGTGTTGACGATTGATCAGTGGAGTGTCTTCTAAAACATGAGGTATGGTGTTTTCCAGGAAATTTGTGTATGCCTGCCCCGTAAGTCTGTTTACAAGTACATGGGGTCCAAGTAATCGATCACCAATGATACCGGCCCACATGTTGAGGGAGAACCGCACGTGGTGATGAGATGGAACAGTTGCACGTGGGTTTTCATACGCCCATACATGCTGATTGTGGAAATTTGTTATGCCATCTGATGTGAACTGTGCTTCATCTGTAAATAAAACTAAGGCAGGAAAGTTCGGATTTACACCACACTACTGCAAGAACCACTGACAGAACATAACTCGTGCAGGGTAATCTGCTGGTGACAGAGCCTGTACACGTTGCAAATGATAAGGATACAATTGATACTCCTTCAACAGTCTCCAGACAGTCGTATGAGGAAAATTGACTTGCAACGCTACCCTTCGTGTGCTGATAGAAGGAATCATGTTCACAGTCTCCAGAATCTCCTCCTGTACTTCTGGAGTTGTAGATCTTGGTCGTCCCCTTCCCAAACCAGGAGAGTTAAATTTTCCATACTCGCACAGATGGTAATGGAGACGTACAAATGTCTTCCGATCTGGACATTGTCGCTGTGGGTACCTCTCCTGGTACAAACGACGAGCCAGCGCAGCATTGCCGTCCGCCTTACCGTACATGAAGTGTATCTCTGCCAGCTCTTGATTTGAATACATGTCGCACATTCTAACGCCTACACAACACTGAATGTAACCTTCGCCTCGGAATGAACTGTCAGAGTGCCCTCTTAATGTCTCCTTTGACGGCAACGACCTGCGGAAAGAAAAACGTTCCGGTGAATTTCAATGTTGTGAAGGCCATAACTCGGAAATAAAGCATTTCCGGACACATGTTGTAATGAACTATTTTGATTGTCTACATGTGGGTAATGCATACCTGAAATTATGCCCCGAATTTTTTTAACACCCTGTATATATATATATATATATATATATATATATATATATATATATATATATATATATATATATATATTTGATCGAAGCGAAATGAGTTTAGATGTAAACAATATGATAATTTATAGAAGGTATTGATATTTGAATATTTACAATTAAAATGAATTAATACTGCAAAATATACTAAATATATTTCGGCTCTAAGTCTAATTTTACAACTTCTGTTCATTTAGAAATATTTGTAGAGTGTTTTTGCCTCTACGTATTGCCGTCGTTAATGCCAGATTAGAGAAATTAATTATGAATACGCATAGTTATTTTACACGTGAACGTTGTACTGTAACTTGACACAGCTTATGATGTAGGCTACACATCTATAAATAAATAGCTACATAAATAAATTGTGGAAATTGCAGTAATACAAGGTACGGCAAAGGAATCAGATGGTTTTAGAAGGCCATTTACTGAGCAACATGAGAGTTATGGATATCGATCGGCCATCGTTCGTTAGCATTTTTGATGCCATTTTGTTTAGTCATGGAAGTATAGAGCTAGGAGCATCGTGCGTTCTTTGTCGAGACATTTTTCAAGAATGGTGATTCAGTTGTGAAATTCCAGCTTGCCTTTCGTCTCCAATTTAATGTTGGCCACCACGGAGCCGCTCCTGTTCGCAAAATCATATTGAGATGGTTACAAAACTTTCGAATATCAGCATCAGCTTGCAATAAAAAACCAACAGGACACGTTCGAAGTGTACGAACGCCAGATAGCATTGAGCGAGTAAGAGTGGCTGTTACGAGGAGTCCACAACGATCAGCTAGAAGGCAGGCTATAGCACTGCGACTTTCAGAACGTTCTATGCGCCGAATATTGCATTCAGAACTTAAGTTTCATTCATATAAATTTATTATTGTTCAGCATTTGAATGAGGGAGATTGTGTCCAACGCAGGACATTCGCCGATAGAATGGTGGACATTTTGGCAGACGAAATTGTTATGTTCATAAGTGACGAGACACATTTCCGTTTAAATGGTTGAGTTACTAGCAGAGCTTTAGATACTGGGCCTCCGAAAATCCTAACGAACTACACGAGCGTCCGCTTCACTGTGCAAATGTTACAGTTTGGCGTGCTGCGTCTAGATATTGTGTCATAAGCCCGTACTTTTTTTTAGGAGAACGAGAACACTGTGACAGTGAATAGTGAAAGCTTCGTCGAAATGCTGAGAACATTTCTTCAACCAGAACTGCGTAGGCGTCTACGTAGGATTGATAGACAAATTGTATGGTTTCAGCAAGATGGTGCCACGGCTCATACGGAAGGAAATTCAATGACAGTTTTGCGCCGCATGTTTCCAGGGCACATCATTTCTCGACGTGGCTACATTCCCTGACCTCCCCGCTCGCCTGATCTTACCGTCTGCGACTACTTTCTGTGGGGTTATCTGAAGTCCAAAGCGTACGTAATCAGGCCCCAAACAACTGATGACCTGAAGATTGTCATTGCCCAGGCAATCGCCAACACTGATGGCGAAATGTTGGAAAGAGCGACACGCAACTTCAGAGAAAGACTTGATGAGTGCATAGAGAGAGACGATACCTTTTGAAGGACATAATTTTCAAGACAATCTAAATATATGTCAACGAAATGGCCTACATAGCCAGTTACTTTGGCTGTAATAGATTTGTTCTAATAGGCATAACTACAGAATTATTTCCATTTGAAAATCGTCCGATCCCATGTGAAGTTGCTAGTCTGCCATCGGGCGCGTCCTCAGGTGGCGGATAGGGGAATACTCATCAGATATGGTGGGTACCGGGGAAATAAAATACCTGGGGTGGATAAAAACTAGCAGTACTACTTTGTAGTTTGATATTGGCTTATCAAAGGTTAGGGGAAGAAACCGTCGATTAAAAATCACCTGACCCTCCATGTTGGGGGTTGGTGCATCGGGCCAGCTCCTCGTTCACCATTAAAACAAAAAATGCTAAAAAAACAAACACAAAGCCTCGGAAGACTGACATTAAGATACGACACACGGGACGGGAAAGGATTTTAAGATTTGGAACTTGGAACGTACAAGGATGTAGAAATAAAATGGAAGAAATAATTAAAGAAACAGAAATTAGGTCAAAATGAATTTACGGATATACAATCACGGAAGATTTATATAACTTTTTCAAATGTTGTATTCATGAAACGGCAAAGAAGGCACTAGGGGAAAAATAAATAAAAGAAAAGAGGAACATAAAATTTTCGAATGAAGAAATAGAAACAGAAAGACAAAATATGATATATATATATATATATATATATATATATATATATATGTATATATATATATATTAAAATGGCGAAGTACTAAGGATGAAGAAGATAAAATACGTTATAGACAAGCACAAGCAAAAGTAAGAAAAATGGTAACCAACTGAAAAAATGAATTATGGGACAAAAATGCACAGAAATACAAACACATATTGGTGGTAGGAAACGCTCAGATTCATGGAAGTGAAAAATAATATACGAGCATCAACAAGAAATAAAAGCCACCTACATTTAACAAATCTTGATCAATGGGAAGATTATTACAGAAAACTTCTAGTTGGAGATCGTCCAGAGTTTCTAGACGAAAATGAGTCTGCTTCAGAAATGGACATAGATAGCAATAGGCCTATGACAATAAATATGGATATAGTAAAAGAAGTAATTGTGAAGATGAATGGAAAAGCGACTGTCTCAGTAGGAATTGCGACAGAACTTATAAAGAATGGCAGCCGGAAATTATTCGAAATGATTACAAGTAGGCTACTATTTAATAAAATTATGAATGGAGAACAGAAGTTTGTTATTCGAAATTTTGACAAAGGACCAGATCCCAAAGCAGATCACGCATAATATTTATAACCTTTATAAATCAAACCTTATTGGAGTAAAAAGAAAAGAAAAAATAACTCATTGGACGGAAATAAACTCAGACTCAGACAAGGTTGTGGCCTCTCTCCTTTGCTTTTTAACGTTTATATGAATGCCATTGTGAAAGAGTTTGGGGAAACAAAACACGGATATATCACTATTAACATAAATCTAAAATTAGATTAATAACGTTTGCAGATGATCTTGCTTTACTGGCAACATCTGAAGATGATTTGCAATGGTCAGTACACAATTTAAATTTAATAGCTCAAAAATAATCAATGGAAATATCCATTAACAAAACAAAATAATGGCTTTTTGTGGTAAATACCCAATACCAAGCAAAATTTGTTTAAATAACACAATTTTAGAAAGAGTTAATGAGATTACTTATTTAGGATATAAACTTTCATTTGTTGAAAATTTGGATTTATCAGAGAAGATTGTAAAATTCAACAAATCAATGGGCATCATTAATAGTGTTTTAAAACCTTCATTAGTATAAAAATCAACTCATACTCGTCTTTATCAAATAATAGCTCGACCAGTCTTATGTTATGGGAGTGAAGCGTGGACTATAAGGACAACAGATGAAAGCAGACTAACAACTTGCGAGATGAGATTCATGCGCCGAACAGCTGGCTACACTAAATGGGATCGAAAGAAAAATGAAGATATCCTTCAAGTACTTAATGTGCCATCAATACTGGACTATATCTCCAGATATCAGTTAAACTGGAAGGAACACGTCTCAAGAATGGTTTCATCCAGGATCCCTAAGGCAATAATGAAGTACCGTCCAAATGGGAAACGGTCACTTGGTCGACGTATGAAAAGATGGCATGAAAATCGCTTTTTCAGGCCGTAACAGTTCTCTTGGGACTGGTACTTGACAGGATGATGATGATGATGATGATGATGATGATAAATGGAGAAGTACCGAAAGAATGGAAAATAGCAATAATATCATCGATACACAAGAAAGCAGATACAAGAAAGTTTGAAAAATTATAGAGGCATATCGGTCACCGGTATATTTAGCAGACTTTATGGCTGTATATTAACAAAATTAATGGAACCAGAATATGAAAACATGGAAATGGTAGAACAATCCGGCTTTATAGGAGGTAGGACATGCACAGATAACATTTTTTTGCATAAGTCAAATAATAGAAAAGAAAAAATCTACTAATAGGGATATACATTTATTATTTATTGACCTTACAAAAGCATACGATAGCGTACTATTAAGCAAATTATGGCAAGTTCTATAGGAATCAACATTTAGTCCAGAATTAATGAAGACGGTTAAAATATTATATGAAGGATCGATATCGAAAATAAAAAGTGGAAATAAAATAACAGAAGATTTTGAAGTTATAAAAGGATTAAGACAAGGATGCAGTCTATTTCCAATGCTGTTTAATATATATATATATATATATATATATATATATATATATATATATATATATATATATAATTTTAACTGGTAATGGAAATTACGGGAAAACGGCTGAACGGATTTTAATAAATGACCCCTCAGTCTGAAGCTTGGAACCCAAAGTTTTTCAGAAAAATAGTAGTTTTGAGTGAAATGTAAATTTTTCAACATAATTTTCTTATTTTCTAAAATCCATCTGTCGTCACTAACCAATTGCATTTCAGAATAAAACAAAACACACACTACAGTAAACAATATTACACGAAGGCCATGATCTGCAAGAATGCTGACATATTTTAGAGCTCAAATGAAATAGATTATTAAAAATTTCAAGACTGTAAAATTAATTTACAGTTCTGATTCTGTGGTGTGTAATTTTCTGAGTACAGTTATATATTGAATATTAAAAACTACAAAACTTGAGGTGGTTTGATGACATTATTATCATTAGAAATGAAATATTATAATAGTTAATGCCATGCTGTTACTGTTTTTCATTAATTACACTATTAATGCTATATTGATGATATAAAATTAAAACGTCTTGGGGTTATACATAGGTTGGATAATAAGTTATGGCATCACTGCTGTCACGTGATGATGGTGCGTTCGAGAGCTGCCAGCTGTGTGGACATGAACAAGGACTGTTAGACGAGTTAGTGCAGCCAGCGGCAACAGTACTCTGTCAATCTACAGCAGTGTGTAGAACGTTGACTTTCATAGGGATAGTGCGAGTGCCCTAAGACCACGTTTGCAAAACTAGAGCAACGTTCCTGGATAAAAATTGAAGTAACACGAGGTCGTAGTGCACAACAATGTTTTCAGGGACTGCGTGAAGCATGTGCCGATGCAGCGTTGCCATATAGCACAGTGGCACGATGGGTTAAAGCGTTCCGGGAAGGCAGAGATGCCGTTCAGGACAACCTCCTTACAAGACAACCCCGCGTGGAGGACAACACAGTTCAACTCCTTGCTTCCCTGTTGGATGCTGATCGCCGATGGACTGTGCGTGAGTTAGCAGCGCAAGTCGGAGTATGTCACAAAACTGTGCTCCACATTCTGCAAGACATTCTGGGTTACCGCAAGATTACAGGGCGTTGGATATCCCATGAAATTTCCGAGGTTTAACAATGGCACCGCTATGCAGTCCCACAGGCCTTGTTGGACCGATACCGAAGGAAAGATGACGACTTTCTTGAATGAATCGTCGCTATGGAGAAACCTGGGCTCGCTCATACGAACCAACCAAACTTGAAACGTCAATCAAATGAATGGAAGCATCCAGGTTCTTCTCGTCCGAAGAAAGTGCGCCCTACACAAATTGCTGTGAAGGTGATGTTCATTGTGGCGTATGACATTGATGGGGTAATACTGCACTACGCTGTATCTCCAAGGCAGACGGCAAACGCGGACTACTACTGCAGGTTCCTGCAGCACCACCTTCTTCCAGCCCTAAGGAGAAAACGACGACACTTGGTGGTACAGAATCCCATCATTCTTCATGATAATGCAAGGAGTCACACCGCTGCTGCTGTCAAGGACCTCTTGCACCGCTGGCAATGGGAGATTCTCACCCGATATGAGTCCATGCGATTACGATCTTTTCACCAAAGTGAAAGAACCACTGCGAGGGACCCGGTACAATATCAGAGATGAATTTATCCGTGCTATAGGGCGGTCAATACGGAGCATCAACAAAGATGGACGCGCTGATGGTGAACGACGCCTTCGAAACATTGGGCAAAAGGTAATAAATAAGGGGGTGACTATATAGAAGGTACGTAAATGTTGTACCCCTGTGAATAAAGTCATGTCAGAAATATCGAACTGTTGCCATTACTTTTTATCCAACCTTAGTATAAGTAGATGTAGGGAATATTTTAAATTAGATCTTGATTTATATAATTTACTGAGTGGCGGCTATATAGTATATGTTATTGAAAACTATAAAACTTACGTAAGATAATAATATTGTTATTAAAAATGAAATATTTTTGTAGTTATTAATCAAGTGGGATTAGGTCTTTTTCATATATTTAAAGGCGGTGTGGCGGTGCGTGATTCTCTTCAGTATTGGCTCGAGAGAGTGCGAAAATTACAGTTCCTAAGGAAAGACCAAAAGTTATTACTTACTGATAAAATATGAGGTCTACAAGATTTTGTAATCTCCCGATCATTTCAGAGCTCTTAGCAGGATAAAATGATTTTACCCTCTACATTTCAAGGTAGTTTACGAAACATGCAGCAGCTATACCAAGATGCTGTCTATTGTTCGAAAGCATAGCGAACCTGATATATATATATATATATATATATATTTAACTTTCACCTACAATGCGCAATGATCGGAAATAGTTACTTCTTTACTCCCACATTAAAAACCGACTGCTCGTCCTGACATTGTTACTTGCGTTTTCTCGTTCAAACTAAAAAGCTGAAGGTATATAGGTTCAAGATAAAGTATTTGGCATAAAAAAAACATTCAGGGGGAGTAAGTTTCATTATTACGGAAGCAAATAACTTTCAGAATGTCTGATATTCTTCATTGAAAATAATTCTGAAAAATGTTCATTTGAACGTCTAATGAGCTTAGTTTGCAGCATTTGCTGCAGAAGCCACTAGTATATCTATAAAGTACACTAAGAAACTGGAAACGAAAATGTCAACAAATGGAAATACCAATCCACAACAATCATGTGTACTCATTCAATTATGCAGATGACCAAGTAATACTTGTACAAGATCATGACGACATGGAATAGAGGAAGCGGAAAGAAAGCTTGCCCATTTGACTGATGCACAGAGAACGATATTCGGTCCTCGTGCCGCCATGCTCGTTACAGGGCTGCTATGAATCACCTAATGCTGATTACAGGGCGCATTCGAAAGCGCGGTCTTGAGCTGTTCCTATCTTGGAGTGTATTGTGCAGAGCGAGTATACGGCATTTCTTGCAAGTTGAGAGGGCGCGAAGACATTCTTTTCCCCCTCCCTATTCCTCAGATACCGTTAGCGACCGAGCAGTAGCTGTTACTTCTTATACCTGCACCCCCTACGCTGTACACAGAACAAAATAAAATATTTACTAAAGTATACTAGGGGATATAAAATGCAGCCATACAGATGTTTGACAATGACTTGTTTCAGTATATTTTAGTGTCATTGTTATAATATTTTCAACTGGCTACTAATAAAATTAACGAATGTTGGTTTGAATATTGGTGAGCGACACAGTGCAGACTGTCCCAGTGTGTATGTCGCAGTGCAGCAACTAGCGGTGGAGAAAACATTTATCTTTTGCCCTGAGTGGTTTGAGATTTGTTTCGTCCTTACAGTTTACTTCGTAGTGTTTTGTGAATATCGGTATAGGAAATAGTGTACGTAGTATAGTGTTAATTTCTTATATAAGTACATAGTTTTTTTATTTAGGATTAGGACCGCATTTTATCGTAGTTTGTAAATTATTTAACGAACATTATGGCTTCCAGCAGTGTTATAAAACATAAAAAACTTAAACCAATGCGAAGTGGTCAGCAGAGATGTGTGTTGAATTTATTTCAAACGTTATGTGCTGAAAATCCAACTTACAGTTTAGAAAAGGTGGCTGAGATGACGGGGAAACTGACGGGAGTGGGAAAAGCAAGTGTTTATCGCATCAGAAGAGAGGCGAAGATGAATGACAATAAATTAAAGAGTCCGGTGGAATTTCGCAAAACTATTCCACTATTAGAAAAATACGACGAATTCACAAAATCAGCAATAAGATCTAAAGTTCACCAATTCTTTTTTCGTCAAGAACTGCCAACTTTAGACAAAATATTAGCTGCGGTGAACGGTGATGAAGATAATAGTGATAATAGTGATAAGATAAGACGTAAAGAGGTATGTTAATTTAAATTAATTCTTGATTTCCGCACAAAACAGATTATGAAAGTCTATAAAAATATTTCTAGTTCTAATTTTATTATAATGCATATCATAATACAGGCTTTGTATTATAATGTTATTATTCACAATTTCACTTAAATTCACTGCATAGTACTATAATTTGTGTAGCTGAACGTAGAAACGCATTACTACTGGTTCAGTACACCTATGCTTATTAAGTTCGAAATACTTAAATTTAATATGTCAGTTGTACGCCTGTTTTAGTATTTATTTCTTCTTACGTTACAAGTAACTGTCGTATATTGAACTCATTAAATATTTTTAATATGCAAATTATTGAAATAGACAGTAATAAAAATAGAATTGACTTCTTGGTATAGACTTTCGAAATATAGATTTTGACACTTTGTGTTGTAAGTCAATTAGTTCGAACGTTTTTACGACGGACTGTAGCACCTTTCCCTTCACTGACGGTAGAGAGTGTGAGTAGAGGGGAAAGCTTCTCAACCAAACTGAAATGGGGATTAGAAGCCAGCGTGTGCGTTACATTTTCTGCGTTTTATCCCTGATATCAGGAGTTTTATGTAGTTCAAAGTGTGTTTATTAAATAACAGTGTTCTGTATAAAATTTATGTACTTAACAATGCTCCTGTTTCGCTCTAAATTATGAAGTGCTAATAAAACGTTACAAGTCAAACTAGAGAATTATTTATAACGTTCATAAATTTATGAAAAACGAAACACGCCCCGCTAGTAACATAAGGAGTATATACAGATTAAAATAAACCGACCATAGTACCCTAGTTATCGGAACATTTTAATAAAATCACATAGTATTAGTGTTTTATTACAACGTCAAATATCAATAATTACACGATTACATATTTCTTATAACATCTTTGTCATTTCATTCAGTGATTTTATGTGTAAAAAATTCTTGCTTCTGTATTTTCAACAATGTTATGTTATTAGTTACTCTGCAACAAGGTTTAGGTTACGTTACATGCGCTATGATAAATCTCACTCGAAACATCAATCCAGCAGACGACTGAGAACTGCCAATCGAATCGAAGCGAGGTCGAGTGCACCCGAACATTTCCGAATGTTTGCGCATCTTTCCGTGGCAAGCTCTTCTTGCGTCACCTATACATGTTAAGAAAATAAAAAAGAATACGAACGTTGGGGATTGACGATAAATCTAAAGAAAAGTAAATATTTATGTATTGGCGAGGAGATAGAACCATTGTAACTAAACACTGAAGAAATTATAGAGCCAAGTACGGAATGTATATATTTAGGGACGAAAATAGATCAATTTGGGAAACGTAATACAGAAATTGAACATAGAATTTCCGAAACAAAGAAAGCAATTAATGCTCTAAATTCTCTTTGGTGGAACAAACATATCAGAAGAAACAGGAAACTGCAAATTTATAAAACAATAATTCAAAGTATTCTTACCTATGGCGCAGAAGTATGGCAAATTTCTAAAAGGGAACAAAATAGAATTTTGGCTACAGAAATTGATGTTTTAAGAAGATCAGCAAGGAAATAAAGAAAAGAAAGAGTAAAAATAGACAGATAAAAGAAATTATGAAAGTAGAGGAAGAACCAGGCATTATTGACGTTATAGAGAAGAAAAGACTACAATGGTATGGACATGTAAAGAGAATTATAGAGGAACGACTATAACGACAAATTATGGAATGGATACCAACAAAACGAAGGAAAAGAGGTCGTCCAGCAAAGACGTGGATAGAAGAGGTACAGACTGCCATGACTTCAAGGAATTTGAAACCAGAGCAGTGGATGGATAGGGAGGTTTGGCGTTTGGTTTCCGGAAGACGGCGTCAGCAGTCATGAAACCGAAGGAAGAAGAGAAATCGTCCTAATTCCTCTGCCGCACCTTGTACGGGGTGGACAAAATAAAACTGGCCCGCGGAAAAAATATATGAAATATATGAATTTATATGCATAAGACTGACGCGGAAATGACCAAGACAATGCAAGAAACCGTGATTTCGATGCAACAATTGGTTGCTGTCACATATCTGCGCATGCGCATCTCCCGTATGCTCTGTCCAGAGCTTCGCTGTGTCATTACATCTGAGTGAGTGAGAGGAGCAGACGTGTTTATTGACCAGTTGAATTAACACAAAATGGTGCTCAAGATAAAGCAACACTTGTTCATTGTCGAGTGTATGCGAAACATAATTTATGGGAAAAGTGTGCGGAACTGTTTGCGCAAGAGTTTCAGACTGGATGTGTTTTGGCAAAACCTCCAGCAAAGGCTGCTATGCAAAACTTGGTGGGAAAATGGCTTGAAAGAGCCTCTGTAGTGAATAAAATCCGTAACTATCCGAAAAGAGTTCGAACACCAGAAAACATTGCTTGATTGCAGGAACTCCTGGAAAAAAGTCTGACGAAATCGCAACGCCGTTTATCTGTGCAAGTGGGAATTAAGAGAACGTCGTGTCGAAACATTATCAAAAAGGACCTGCATCTGTATCCTTACAAATTTGCTGTTGTGTATGCGTTAAAGTTTTCAGGCGTCCGGGCCAGTTTTATTTTGCCCACTCTTTACAATAAACAAAATGAAAACAAATTTATTGACACAGATTACATTACAACGAGTGACTGTAAACATTTTAAGTGTTTCAAAAGAAACATTTCTCATTCTTTCTGATAAAATAGTTTTCTTCTTTCCTGATGAATTGCTCTCTACCACATTCTCCTATTGGAATACCCATTTTCAACAGTCTAGTTTTGTTTTGTTTTGTCATGGTTCACTGAACAGGAGACTGAAGTGTATACGCTACGGTACCCATACTCCGTATGGGAAATGGTAATCAGCGCACTTTCACCTTTTTTCCTAACCGAGATGGTGTGCACTGCGCCACCGACATATGTAAAGTGCGGCAACTAATGATGTAAATAACGTCAACGACATATATAAAGTGCGGCACACTAACGTTTTCCTTCCCACTTTTCCAAACTTAGGACTGGTTACGAAATTACGAGTGTGTGATTAAAAATGTTAGGCTTAGTAAATTTGTTACTTATTATTATTGTTATCCAAATATTGAAACCCTATTTTACCTTTGGTATATTATGGTTGTAGTTTGTTACATGTGAAATACATTATGTAGTGATAATACACAATTTTAAAGAATTAATAGTAGGTGTGAATCATAGTTGCAATATAAATACACTAATTAAGAGACAGTAAACAATACTAAATACGTTATGCAATAATTACTTTCAGTTAAAACAAAGTGAAATAAAATTAGAAATTATAATCGAAGGTGTAGAGAAATTGCAAGATTATTACATTAATTTGTGATCTTATACATAATTTTAAGCAATATTAATGAGATAATGCACAGAATTGGCGTAGTTACAAATAAAATACCTATTATATAGTTGGTTTGCGATAGTAAAGAAAAAATAAAAACAAAATTACTTATGGTTACAAACTATATACCTGTCATCAAATACTCAACAATAGTAAAATCTATTATACAAACATAGTTATTGTTGTCATTACTATTATTATGTCCCAAAGATAGACACCTTGTTTTACATAGTGCATTATGATTTTATAACATCATTAATTTATATACAATTAACAGCTACAGTCTTGCGTGGATGTGGTGTATAAACTCTGTGAATTGTTTGTAACAACATTTTTTTCTAAGAAAATGGTAAAGGGGTGTGGAGTAATTTAAATTGCAATCCGTGATATGATATCTTAAAAAGTGTCTTTTCCTTTCGAACACTGGACAGTGAAAAATCAAATGTTCAACAGTCTGATTCTCTTTGCATATGCACAGAGATTCTTCTGCACTTTTGATCCTAAATCTTTCAAAGTAGGAACCGAATTTTCCATGGCCGGTCATAAATTGGGTGTAAAAGAAGTCGGTTGAGAACTGACTGCAACATAGTCTGTCTTGTACATTGGGAAAGAATAATTTCTTGGTCACAGAGCCTTTAACACTAGAGTTCCAGTATGTATTCCACTTGAGTGTAGTTGTGTGCTTGATCTTCTGCTTGATGTACGAAATAGGACAGGTGGAATATTTATATTCTGAGTTGGTTGAGGCCGCTTGCTTCGCTAATGTATCCGCTCTTTCGTTTCCTTCAGTACCTGTGTGGCCGCGCACCCACATTAAGCAAATACGACCTTCAAATTTAAATATTAGGGATCTAATTTCGACGGCTATAGAATGCAAGTTGTATTTATCGTCAATGGTTTGTAAGGCAGATTGAGAGTCGCTGTGAATACATGAGTCAATCCCGTTGGTAATGCTCCATTTCACTGCTTGCAAGATGGCAAAGAGTTCTGCTTGGAACACGGAGCACATGGGCGCCAGGCGGAACGTGGCAGAGTGGACTTCAGTAGTGTTGTGGTAGGTAACAAAAGCACAGCCCACCAAGGTGACGTCGTTCTCCTTTTGCAACCGAGAGCCGTCAGTATAGATGTTGTATTCATGTCGATCTGTACATGTATTTGATGCACGGTGAAAATCTTTCGGATGACCAGTTAATTGAAAATGTGATCTTTTTTCCAGCTCAAGATATGATTCTTGTTCTATAAATATCCCATTTCTTTTCACGTTAGAGATTTCAGCTTTAGCCATGGCTGTTAAAAACAATGGTGGTATACCCGCGATCACTAGAGCTGCGTCTGTCGATGTGGTTCTGTAAGCCTTCGTGATTCGTAGAATGAATCCACGCTGGATTTGTATCAATTTATTTTGAACCCACTTTTTGTGAAGTATATTTTGAAATGCCGAGACACAGTATAATATCAATGGTTCGAAAGCGCCATGATATATTGTTCGCAATATATCAGGACTAAGACCCCAGGTTGGTCTGGTGGCCCTATGCAAAGCAGATTGAAACTGGTGTGATTTAGTGACTAGTGAATCAATATGTGCCTTAAAAGACATACGTTTGTCGAGAGTGACGCCTAAATACAAGAGTGTCTCTACTATGTCGATATCCTTCATGTCCATCTGTATGTGTGGTAGGTCGTAATTTCTTTTCCTTGTAATCAGCAAGGCTTTTGTCTTAAGAGGGTTGAACTGTAGTTTGTTGTCTTTTCCCCACTTGGATATGGAAGTCAGCGTTTCATTGGCTTTGTTTTCAATACAGTTTATATTGTCAGCTGTTATTAGGACGAGAGCGTCATCAGCATATGCTATTAATTGACATTCATTTGGCAGATCCATCTGTAGCAGGTCGTCATATAAGATATTCCAAAGCCCTGGACTACAGCAGGAACCCTGGGGACATCCTTTATTAACGTCTTTCATTAGAGTAGTAGTTCCTATCGTGAGTTGTACTTTGCGATTGCTAAAGTAATTTTTGACTAGGTTATATAGGTTTCTAGGACAACCTTTTTTCTTCAGTTGAGACATAATTTTAGGCCACCATGCGTTGTCAAATGCCCCCGAAATGTCCAGTGATATGAGTAATCCGAACTGCCGACGTCTTAGAGTTTGATTTGCCCAGTTCACAACATGAAGCACTGCATCTTCTGTGGATTTTTGCGGTGTGAACCCATATTGATTCCCTTTTAACATATTTGTATTATACAAGTTATACATAATTCTATCTATAATAAGTTTCTCCAAGAGTTTTCCCATAACAGGTAGCAGACAGATAGGCCGATAGGCGTTTGCTGTTCGGTTATGACAGTGCGGTTTTGGTATTATTTTAACATTTGCGATTTTCCAGCAGTCAGGAAAGACTTGCAATGACATACATTTATTGAAAATACTCACAAAGAGATCGGCACAGCTCGTATGTACATTTTTAATTATATTGGCAGAGATTGCATCAATCCCTGGTGCTTTTTTATCATTCAATTTTTTTATTGCCCTCTCTACCTCTTCTGCTGTGAATTGTGGTTCATCTTCCGTGTCAGGTGACAGCTCGGATTCAAGTCTGGTACGCTTGTGCACATCCGTGTCTATAGAATCATCAGGAAAGAATTTATTGATTAGGACACTAGCTGTTTCGTATGTATTAGAGGTAAACCCGTTGTCGGTTTGGATAGTATTGAGAGATCTGTTGAAGTTCTCGGGTTTTCGACACATTTTATAAATTATCCCCCATGGGTTTTGTGGACTTTGCGATGAGCAGAACTCCTTCCATGCCTTAGTTTTAGCCTGCAAAATTTTGTTTTTGTAATCAGTTTTAATGTTGTTGTAAAATTGCTCGTATTTAATTCGAAGCGTTTCACATTTACATCGTTTGTATCGTCTGTGGCTGGCTAACACTCGTTTTCTCATTATGTTTAACTCTGCGGTCCACCAGTAGTTTTTGATCGCGGTTTGAGATTTCTTTGGCAGATGAGCTTCACATAGTTCTGTTATGTTTCTAGTCAGTTGTTCTATAGCTGAGTTAAGTGATTCCGGCGTGTTGCTATTATTAATGTTTATGGATGTTCGACGCAGTTTGAGTCGTGCTGCTCTTTGGAATCGCGACCATTTGACGTTGTTGGTTTTGTAAATGCGTGCACTTCCTGCATTAGTATATAACTTTGGTTGTAGTTTTATGTCGATTATGATTAATTCATGATCAGACATTGTGTGAAAGCCACTAACTTTCCAATCTACGATGAACGGTGTTAGAGAATGACTACATACACTCACGTCGATGAAACTCGTGGAGTTGTTGCGTCTGAAGGTAGGTTTGTTGCCAGTGTTCAGGATAGCTAAATTGTGTGAGCAACAGAAATCAAAGAATTGCTTTCCTTTAGAATCGCTAACAGGACTATTCCAAGCATGATGTTTGGCGTTGATGTCCCCTACGATTAACAGATGTTTTCCCTTAAGATCTGAGCAAATAGCCTCTAACTCATTCAGTATCTGCGTGAAGTCACAGTCCGGGTCGCAATAGATATTACAGACATATATATCTTGACCGAAAAGATCAACACATACCACTACTCTGTCAGGGGTGCAGTACTGAATAAGATTAATAACATTATTGTGTCTTGTTATTGTTGCTGCCCTTATGTTATTGCCCTGATTATTTACAGTTTTATTATTATTATGTTCGAATATGAAGGTATTAGAGCCAAATCCAGAAGCACGGTTTCGTTTGGTATTGGGTTCTTGAACACAAAGTAATTTAATTTTGTTGTCTATTGTACTGGATGAAAAATCTGCGTTATGAACCAGTTCTTGAGTAGGCGTAAGTGATTTGTGCAGGTTTTGTTGGTAAATGGTAAGTTCACCCATAGTTGATTTTGGATATTGTGATGACTATTTTCTCGTATTGGGGACACTCAAAAGAACTGGCTGGATGGTTGGTGATACAAACACTAACATCTAAAAAGCTGCTGGAATTGCTACACCTATATGTTGGAATAATCCCATTGTTAAGAATAACTAAATTGTGAGCATAGAAAAGATCATAGAACATTTTACTCCGAGCATCATCCACTGGACTGCCCCATGCACAGTGTTTTGAATTGATGTCCCCTGTGATAAACAGAGGTTTTCCCTTTAATTTCTCACATACACGCTGAAGATCGTTAAGTTCAACAGTCAGATCACGCCCTGGTTCGCAGTAAACACCACAAATGTAAATTTCAATTCCACACCAGTTCACACAAACTAAAACCAAATCGGGTGTACAATATTGAGGTAGGTGTAGTACGTGTGAGTATTTTGTAATTATAGCTGCTCTAGGTCTTTCATTGTTAGTGTCACTTCTTATCCCTGTACCGATGTACAAATTGTAGCCAGGACCAAAGCCTGCCACACGGTTTTGCGTAACATTAGGTTCCTGTACACAAAGCATTTTAATGTCAGTATCGATAACCGGTGAATAAAAGTCTGAGGTAGTTATTGAATCGTGCGTTGAAACTAATGATTTGTGCACGTTCTGATTGTTACTTACTTTGTTTGTTACTTATGAAATGATTAAAAACTGTTCGGCTGAGTAACTATGTCGCTTATGAAATGATTAAAAATTTTAGGCTTAGTAACTTTGTCACTTATGATGTGGTTAAAAATGTTAGGCTTAGTAACTTTGTCGCTTGTGAAATGGTTAAAAATGTTAGGCTTAGTAAATTTGTTACTTATGAAATGATTAAAAACTGTTCGGCTGAGTAACTATGTCGCTTATGAAATGATTAAAAATTTTAGGCTTAGTAACTTTGTCACTTATGATGTGGTTAAAAATGTTAGGCTTACTAACTTTGTCGCTTGTGAAATGGTTAAAAATGTTAGGCTTAGTAACTTTGTCGCTTGTGAAATGGTTAAAAATGTTAGGCTTAGTAACTTTGTCTGTTATGAAATGGTTAAAAATGTTAAGCTTAGTAACTTTGTCACTTATGAAATGGTTAAAAATGTTAGGCTTAGTAACTTTGTCAATTATGAAATAGGCTTAGTAAATTCGTCGCTTATAAAATGAATATTCCCCTGAACTCTATTTCTTTTTCTTGAGCACTTTGTTTCCATATGACTTCTTCTTAATGAAATCGAAACGGGATATTTCATTGTTTGTGTATTGGTGTCTCCACTTGCATAGGCGAGAATACTTGTTTTTTATTTTAGCTGACTCTTTTTGAATACTACTTTTATTTATGTAGGCACTTATTTGGAATTGGAAAGGTACATCTAAAAAAAGGAAAATATTGAGAGCGGCGTGATAAAACATGGAATTATATTTGCATGAAATGATTCTACTGCATTTTTTCTTCCTTTGTATTCAGTGTTGTTCATTCGTCCATAGTGTGAGTAGAAACGGAGCGTCTGCAAATATATAGTTGTCAAATACATAGTCACAGAATTTAGTGACGTTATCATTTTTCAGCTTTTACGTCAGTAAAACAATCATCCACTTCGTCGATTTGCAAAAATGGAAGCCCCGAAAATAGTAACATATTTTATTTATACAGCACCATCTGCATCAACCATCTTTACTTTCATGTTTCAGTCGGAATTTGTAGCCGTCAAAGATGATGAAACATTTCCCATTTTGAATCACTGTTTCAGAAGCTGCGACAACTATGGGAGTTTAGACACAAGTGAATGACTGGTTACTGTACCAACCTGTAGATAGGTTGAATATCGCCAGAACTTCCTCGATTTTAATGAATAATTTCGAGGAAAAAATTGTTCCGGGGCCGGGCATCGAATCCGGGACCTTTCGTTAAACGTACCAACGCTCTATCAACAGAGCTACCCGGGAACTCTGCAAGACACCGATCCAATTTTTCCCTCTATATTCACAGAGCTCTAAGTGGGCTGAAAACCGTCAAGCAACCAACATTGAGTGTACACTAACTCTGTGTGACTTAAATTGTGGTTTTCTGTTAACGAACAGTGACGTGTATTATACAAATCAAGCCTTCAGGTATAACTTCCTGTAAAGTTGATTTGAATAATTTCGAGGGAAAAATTGTTCCGGGGCGGGCATCGAACCCGTGACCTTTGGTTAAACGTACCAACGCTCTACCAACTGAGATACCCGGGAACTCTGCCAGACACCGATCCAAATTATTATCGAAATTATTCAAATCAACTTTACAGAGAAGTTATACCTGAAAGCTTGATTTGTATAATACACGTCATTGTTCGTTAACAGAAACACCAAGGAAAAGGAATAATAGGCACTAATAATCAAGAGTGGAAATAGTGAAATAATGAAACAAGAGGAAATAAATTAATGAGCGGGAAACAATTAAACTACTACTGTCATCCAGTGGTGGAAGAGAATAATAACTGTTAGTAACGATCCCCACATTAGGTTTTCACCCGAGACAAAGAGAGATCCACTCTTCGTAACGTTTTGCTACAATTTAAAAAATTATCGATGGGAAAAGTCTAAATAACTCAACCATTAAACTATTCACCGTTGCTCTCCTCCCCACCTTCATTCAGATCAAAACTAGGCAACCGGTATGAACCCGGAATATATCCTAATTTCGGGAAATTCGAAAAATTACACATTGTACTAGCCAACACTTCTGGCCACAACAACTTTCTTCTACAATGCAGATCCAACAACATCATTCCTAAAGGTCTACGTGTTAAAGCTCCTTACTGTTCATCCTGCACCGAGAAAATTATCCACAGAACCAGTCTGGATCTTCTCAGGGACAGACTCAACTCACATAGATAAAAAAAAATCCTTCTTATCTCAGAATGTGAACGCCTGAAAGTCTATTTCAAATCCACAATCACAGAAGAGGACTGTAACAGAATCTTCATCGCAATCAATAGCTCCTACCAAAAATCCACAATAAACGAGCACAGACTCATTCCAACAAGTTCAACAACTATCCGATCCACAAGAACCTGAAACTAAAACCGAGTATTAACCATGTCGTCAACCTCTCAGACTACACCTTGTCAGAAACAGATTCTTCTATTCTCAACAAAGGACTGCACTTTGCTTTGTCCAAACCAGTCACCAATCTTGACTTAGCTTGTGCAGCTGAGGCCGCAACGTCAAAACTTTCCGGTCCACTTGCTTCTGAGTACAGATGGAAGATAAGGTCCATGCTCGAGAAATGAAAACCTCCTAAATCCAATTTATCCCCCGCAGAACGCAGAGCCCTACAGGCCTTCAAAACTAATCCTGACATCAAGATCCTACCTGTGGACAAGGGCAACTGCACCGTTGTACTTAATACCGCCGACTACGAGGAAAAACTCTTCAATTTTCTTCAGAGTAATACCTATACGGAGTTACACAAAGATCCTACCACTAAGGTGGAAAACAAAAGCTATTGAACAAACACAAATGTTCTCTTCCTCCCAACATCCACAAGAAAATTACCCCACATCACAGCAAACCGCGGCATCTTTATGGTCTTCCCAAGGTCCATAAGCAGAATGTGCCAATCAGATCCATCGTGAGTTCCATAGGCTCTCCCTGTCACGCTCTAGGCAGCTTTCCAGGCAAGACTCTTTCACATCTCGCCTGGAAGAAGTCCTCTTTCGTGAAAAATTTCAGATATTTTGTTGACATCACAAGGAATATCTGTGTAGGCAGCGACGATACTCTCATCAGCTTTGACGTAGTAAGCTTGTTCACAAATGTTCCAGTAGATGAAGCACTCTCCATTGTAAAAATAGAACTAGAATCTGACAACATCTCTTCTTCCACACAACTCTCCATAGAATCAACAATACAACTCTTGGAAATCTGTTTTAAGGCGACCTATTTTATATTCAATAACTGGGTTAACCAATAGAAAGAGGGCATGGCTATGGGTTCTCCCCTCTCCCCCTTCATCAGCAACATTTACGGGGAGAATTTCGAGGAATGGCCTTATTTACTGCTAGCCGTAAACCTACACTGTGGCTCCGATATGTGGATGACACTTTCATAATCTATCCAGTTCACGATGGAAGTGGAACAGAACAAGTGCATTCCATTTCTAGATTTAAGAGTCACGAGGGATCAAGAGAAATTAGCTACCACAGTCTACCGGAAGCGCACGCACACACACACACACACACACACACACACACACGGAGAGGTACCTTCATTTTTAATCCAATCATCCTACACACATAAAAAGAGGGGTCATATCCACCCTCCACAACAGGACTACCTCCATCTGTAGTCAGGAATTCGACCTTCAAGATGAAGTACAGTTTTTCACCAACACCTTTGTATCCAATGGTTACCCTTATAAATTCTTCAATAAGACCATAAAAAATAACCGGAAAAACAAGGACATTATTTCTTCACCCCCTGAACCCCTAAGTACCATTGTAATTCCATATGTCAAGGGCACTTCCGAAAAATTCAAGAAAATTTATAAGAAATATAATATCAGAATGCTTTTCAAATCAGAGAATACACTCCGCCAAGTCCTGTCCAACAACAAACCGAAGTCAGATCCCGCGGACACCAGAGACTGCATTTACAATATTCCTTGTGAATGAGGTCGTGTGTACTTAGGGGAGACCAGCAGACCCCTGTCCGCTAAAATCAAAGAACAGAAGTGCAACTTTAAACAATCCTCATAGACAAATCCAGAATAGCCCAAAATAGTTTTGAATCTGGTCACAGAATAAAGTGGGAAAACACCTCCATTTTAGAAACCGAGCGTTCTCTGATTCAGAGGAAGTACAAGTACATATGAGTTTTTCGGAAACGCTATTAGCCAACCCAGCCTCATTCTTCCGGACATAGGCTATCTATATAGTCGAACATGACATCAAGAAAATTCATTAAAAATGCATGAAATAACATCACTAGAAAGCAGTAGCAGTTTGTGTCCGGCACCACTAGATAGCAATAGCAGATTAATTGATCCCACTTAGTTATTCTCTTCCACCACTAGATGGCAGTAGTAGTTTAATTGTTTCCCCGCCAAATTAATTTATTTTCTATTTTTTTCATTATTTCACTATTACCACTCTTCATTATTAGTACCTATTATTCCTTTTTTTTATGATATTATTCCATATATTAGTTTAGTTACAATCACGGAATCCTTCTTTTTATTCTTCTTTTCATTCTCTATATTTCATGTTACAATAGCTTATGACATCGTGTGTTCCGTATTTATATTTTGCACCGACCTGACGGCCGTCGATTAGCTAGAAAGGCTAGCTGATTGTAACGATCCCCAAAGTAGGTTTTCACCTGACGATGAAGAAAGATCCACTCTTCAAAACGCTGTGCTACAATTTTGGAAAATTAGCAATGGGAAGAATCCAAATAACTCAACCATTTAACTATTCACCATTACTCTCCCCCCTTCATTCAGATCAAGCATAAAATATGATATTAAATTGTGTTCCAAAAGAAATAATTAAAACACAATTTAATTTGCTTAAAACTTTACTATTTAGCAATAGTCTGAAAATAGAAGGTTTTTCACTGTCTCAATAATTTTTTTTTCCTGTAACAGTTTTACAGTCGAAACAATTTTAATTATGTAAATATATTAGGTAATTAAATCTGAATAGGTTAAACATTCGTAATTTCGTGGCAGTGGTTATATCGTGATATGTTTTCTTTGCTCTTTCGTGAACTAACCAATGATGTTACGAGATTCAAATTTCCGCCGAGGGATTGCATTTGTTGTCCGGTTTCCAGAAACATACAGCTACGCTTTGTGTGACTATTGTACCTGCTTCAGTGAACTTTTATGTTTGGAGAGAGCAAGTTAGCGTCAATTTCTCAGGCGTATAAATTTTGTGGATGTTTGTAATTACATTACAGACGTATTACTAAAGGTAAGCGTATGATATTTGGTACAATGATTTATTATATCTTAATAACATTTTAGGATATGTTTTTGGAATTTTAGGTACAGCTGTAGTCGCCATATAGGCTTAACTTTACTGATAAAAATCTTAGCTGTTTGAGGCGAAATTTTGTTGAGCATTAAGCGTTACATTTTATGCTATTTTAAAAATTGTATTAGAATACGAATTTTAGAAATCTGAAGATAAGATGTGATAACAAATAAGAAAAGGGGGACGCAATGGGTTCATTGTAGCTTCTGTTTGATTTGTAATCCTGCTAAGTGTCAATGATATGTGCTAGATGACTTACTTGCAAGAATTGTTTCAGAAGATGAAACATGGCTCCACCATTTTGGACCGGAGACAGAGGCAGACAATGGAGTGGCATCATGCAAATTCACCAGAAAGAGAAATTCAAAAGTGCACCTTCGGCAGGAAAAGTTATGGCTACTGTGTTTTTCGATTCAGAAGGACTCTTGCTTGTGGACATCATGCCACACGGAACCACCATTAATTATGACGCGTATGTGGTAACTCTCAAGAAAATTCAAGTTCGACTGAGTCGTGTTCGACGACATCGGAAGAAGCAGGATGTTCTGCTATTGCACGACAACGCACAGCCATAATATGTCAGTCACAAGACCACAGACCAGATCAGAAAATTGGGATAGACAACTCTGAAACATCCGACTTACAGTCCTGAACTGGAACCGTGCGATTACCATCTCTTAGGTAAACTGAACGATCCCTTCGCGGAATAAGGTTAGAAGATGACTCCCTTGTGCACGCTGCTAAAGAGTGGCTCAGACGTGTTGGTCCAGAGTTTTACCGTGCTGGTCTACAGGCCCTCGTACCTAGGTTACATAAGGCAGTTGAAAGGGACGGGGATTATGTGGAAAAGTGACATTTTGTTCCTGAAGGATGTATCTACATTCTGTGAAAATAGCAAAGCTGTAGGATAAGAATATAATTTTTTAAACAAATGTTATGCATTACTTTTGGATTTACCCTTGTAATATAGGTTATAGTAAAGTCCGTAATAAATGTGCTCACTCTTTGAGGGTAAAGAAGATCCCTTTTAAATTTCAATTTTTATTTTGATTTCATTCTTATTATGTGTTGATATCATCAGTTCACAAAGTGCAGTCGTAGAGAACGGTTGTGTAGTAAGCAGCATATACAAGTAGGTTAGCGTGTGAAGAAGGTATGGGCGACGACCTAAATTCTTACAGGGCGCGAATCGGGTGCTTCAATGCAGGGCAGTGTTACAGATGTTCAAAAGGTGAAAATGCAATAGTGTCTGATAGCATCAACATATTTGTGGCCGCAGCTGTTTTATCAGTTCTACTGATTATTGGAAATGTGGAGTTAAACCCTGGTCCTGGAGATACAGAAGGAAGAGTCTACAGTGATGAAGTGTTTCAAAGAGAATGGATAAACTCTATGAAAGAAACGAGAGAAGACAGACTAATGGCAAGTTTTCTACTAAACAAAGTAGCAAGTGATATAGATACATTAGTAAACAGATACACTGAAGTGGAAAAGAAGTTAAAGGAGGTTATCCAAGAGCAGGTGGTGTTAAAATCGATAGTTAAAAAATGAGAAAATGACAGTAGAATTAATAACATTGTAATTTATGGTGTTGAAGAGCGCAATCATGAAAAAGGAATTGATACTGGTTTCGTAGTGTTAGAATTATTAACTAAGTATTTCAGTCTAAACTTGGACATAAGTGCAATTAATAACGCGTATAGAGTCGGTAACGGAAAAAAAAGACCAATTATTGTGAAATTGAACAGTTACTTTATCAAAGAGCACATCATTGCCAATACGCGTCAACTCAAAGGCACAAATATATTCATAGAAAATGACTTTGCAAAAGAAATTAGAGAGAAAAGAAAGAAACTAATTCCAATATTAAAAGAAGCTCGAGGTAAAGGATTGAGGGCAACTTTAGTAAAAGATAAAATGAAGATAAACGGAAACATAGTTAACGTAGAGGCCTTAAATAATCAATTCACTGAGGATTTATTAAGTTGCTGCAACAACAGAAATAACGAAATAGAGACTTGTGGAAATAGAGCATCATCGACACCACACGTAAACAGAAGTGCATCACGAAACAGGAAGTCTAGAAGCGTAGAGAGGACTGATAAGAAAAGTAACTCATCAAGCGGGCAGAAGGAATCAGAAATAACAAATAGAAGAATTGATGAGCTTACGGCAGTGAATGATATTAGAGCATACCTAAATAAACTAGACAGCACTGTTTTCACAGATCCCTTTAGAAGAAAGAAGAGTGAAGAAGGAAAACCTTGTATGGAAGAAGAAGCTGGAACCAGTGAAGATGCTGTTTGGGGAGCTGGGGCACAGACTGAGAGAACGACCAGTGAGGGTAGTCCGAGGCGCGCAAGTGAAAATACATCAAGGAGAAGCGATTGTGGATCAACCGGCAAAGTCAGCGCAAGTGAAGACCAATTAATAAGAATGCCACATGCCGTTGGTAGTCCGGGGTGCGCGAGAGGAAGTGCTACAATTTGGAGGAGCTGTGCGATACCGACCGATGAAGTAGAAGCAGGTGACGAACAGTTAATAAGAGGTAAAATGACAAATAGAAACTCTAACAGAAATAAAGTAGATTCAATCAAAACTATAGATACTGAACGAAACTACCTACTAAGAGATAGGCATCAGCAAAGATTAAATTTTCCTAAAATCAGAAAAACTTATTATTAATTAAATAAGGTAAGAAGACAGGTTTTGAAAATAAGATAGAATTACGTCAAGGTTTTTTAAAATAATAAAAAAAAAATTGAAAATAGAGAACTAAGGTAGTTATTAAGGTATTCCGATAGTTATATTAATTAGTAAAAGTTCAGAAGAAAATTTGACTTCATAAATTGGTTAACTATTATATTTTAATTTCAATAAGAATGCAATTATAATAAATTTATTAGATCATAATAGAAATCATAACAGAAATGAATCGATAATGAGTACATGCGACATAATGATGAAACTAAATTGAGGTTGATTATGTAAGCAATTGGTCAAGCTTGTTTTTAGCAGGCATGCGGTAGTCTTCGTAGAAGTTACGCAAACGTTTCTGCTGACATGAAAATATTGTAAGAAAGAAAGATTAACCTACATATGGAATGTACCGATTCAGCTATTTCAGGTTCATGACTTACAGTATGTCGACATCTGATCATCTAATTGGAATAATAAATTATTATGTAAAATAAGACCTAAATATTACAATTAGATTTTTGAAAAGGAGCAAATAATTAAGGTTTAAAGTCTTAAGGATTATCACGATTGGTTTAAACATGCACTAAAACAAGACGTAAGTGCAAGTTTGAACCAATAAATTATTGTCATTTGCGATAGATTAATTAGTTTAGGAAATTGTATATTTATTATGTAGAACTACATTTGTATATAGATCTTTTGTTAAATTATTAAGTTTTGTACTTTTGTGAACAATATCAATAAAGCTATCTATCTATCTATCTATCTATCTATCTATTATGTGTTGATATCTACTTCTATGTTTTCTTGGTATGAATATTAGACGGAATTACTATGTTTGAAGTCTTGTAACAATAAATTAGACTTTAATGAATTTTTCCACAATTCTTCTACCTCTCACGAAATTATCAATGTAATATCACGAAATTACCAAGGTTATCACGAAATAACCGACCTTTTAGCTTAAGTTGTAAAAGTGGTTTTTGACACTTGTTCAAGAACGTGTCCAATCTTTTATGTCTCCAGATTTGTACAGGAAATTATCGTCTTTTAGATGAACAAATCGGAATAAGGATATATTTACACATTTGCATTTTAAATTAATTTTTATGAAATTATCACAAAATTACCAATGTTTACACTATATCGTAAACTCTATATTAAGGTAAAATATCAGTAACTTTAAGAAAAGTAACAATAAAACATATCCATTTTCATTACATAAGAGGCTCAAGAGCAAATGTTGAAATTAGTTGTCTACTACCTAAAATAGTGAGGTAAAACACACTAAGTATTGGTTTTTAGGAGAAAGAAATTAAGTCAACAACAACCTCTATTCACTTAGTATAAATCTCACAAAATAATATAAAAGCGGACCTAAAACAAGCAAAAAGTTCATAAAAACATAAGGTCAATTTCACGTAGTTTTTTTAGTTAGTCATTGTTTGTGCTGTACAGCACAACTCTCGAGAAAGCTAGATAAAGAGATTATATTAAACACACGCATAAATTATTTAAAATAAATCGGTGTCATATAGATAATAAACGTTCTCATTATATGTTTCACAATAATTTGATCCTCTATCACAGCGGTTCCCAAACTTTTTCGACTCGCGAACCCCTTCCACAACGATCATAGTTGGGTGAACTACTGATTTTTAAATATACATACAGTAGACATGCTTAAAATTTAATTATAAGCAAAAGGTTTAATAACCTTAAATTAACTTAGCCCTTAACTGTTAAATCTTATAGTTACTCTAGTTACGGCTTAAAAGTTACACAACGCGTAGGCCTAGTTGCAATAATAAATACAAGTTTTCATTGTAATTACTCACCTCTTCCTTCGAATTCAGTGAGAATGTTGCGCCTGCTTTCCATGGCACAGAGCTTTGAAGTCAGGAAACACAGAAGTTAAATAAAGTCTCAAATCACTTTCAGCACAAAGTCTGTTTCTGTATTTATTTTTTAAATAGGCATATGAAGAAAACGACTTTTCGCACAAATATGTGAATGAAAAGGATAATAAAGACGTTATGACTTTATTCGCTAACACTGGGGACTCCTTTACACTCAACCAAAAAATCATTTAATGACAAAAATTTATAACTTTTCTGTAACTGAAAACCAGTGGATATTTCAAGATGCTGCTCTATTTCATCTAAGGTTAATGTGGATTCTAAAATTGTTGACTCTTCGAAGGGAGTGCGAATCCAATTGTTATTATTGGACATAGCAGGGAAATATTCTCTGAAGGTTTTTCCAAGTCCCTTCAAATGTTCTTTAACTATGTTCTTGACATTTTCGTTCAAAGAAAGATGTTTTTCCACCAGGAAGTCGTGAAGGGTATCAAACTACTCGGTTTGATTGCTATTGAAACACGTTTCCCAAAAATTAAGTTTTTTAATGAATGATTCGAGACGGTTTTGCACAATATAAACGTTTATATTTTACCCTTGGAGAGATAAGTTTAAACTGTTAATTTTTGGGAAAATGTCTGCCAAATAGGCTAAAGTCTTAAGCCAGATTTCATCTTCCATGCACATTGCTTGGTGAAAGGCATGGCTGGTGAGAAAAACGTAAACTTCATCTTTAAGCTCATACAGTCCGAAAATAGTTCTATCTCGAGATCGTTTACGTGGGTGGGGTATTTAGTTTCTAAATGGCGTTTAAGTAGAGAAGATTTCAGACTACAATTAGCAAGAATGTCGCTACAAACAACATACTGTGGTCTTGGACATTCCTTGTCACCTTACTTATTTACAAATGGATTTTAAGGAACCCAAAGTTTCATTGCCGCCCTCACATAAGCCCGCCATCGGTCCCTATCCTGTGCAAGATTAATCCACTCTCTATCATCATATCCCATCTCCCTCAAATCCATTTTCATATTATCCTCCCATCTACGTCTCGGCCTCCCCAAAGGTCTTTTTCCTTCCGCCTTCCCAACTAAAATTTTATATGCATTTCTGGATTCACCCATACGTACTACATGCCCTGCCGATTTCAAAAGTCTGGATTTAACGTTCCTAATTATGTCACGTGAAGAATGCAATGCGTTGAGTTCTGTGTTGTGTAACTTTCTCCATTCTCCTGTAAATTCATCCCTCTTAGCCCCAAATATTTTTCTATGAATCTCATTCTCAAACACCTTTAATCTCTGTTCGTCTCTAAATGTAAGAGTCCAAGTTTCACAACTATACAGAACAACCGATAATATAACTGTTCTATAAATTCTAACTTTCAGATTTTTTGACAGCAGACTAGATGACAAAATCTTCTGAACCGAATAATAACATGCATTTCCCATATTTATTCTGTGTTTAATTTCCTCCCGAGTGTCATTTACCTATATTACTTACTGTTGCTCCAAGGTATTTCAATTTTTCCACCTCTTCGAAGGATAAATCTCCAATTTTTATATTTCCATTTCGTAGAATATTCTGGTCACGAGACATAATCATATACTTCGTCTTTTCTTTTCTATGAATCTCATTCTCAAACACCTTTAATCTCTGTTCGTCTCTAAAAGTAAGAGTCCGAGTTTCACAACTATACAGAACAACCGATAATATAACTGTTCTATAAATTCTAACTTTCAGATTTTTTGACAGCAGACTAGATGACAAAATCTTCTGAACCGAATAATAACATGCATTTCCCATATTTATTCTGTGTTTAATTTCCTCCCGAGTGTCATTTACCTATATTACTTACTGTTGCTCCAAGGTATTTCAATTTTTCCACCTCTTCGAAGGATAAATCTCCAATTTTTATATTTCCATTTCGTAGAATATTCTGGTCACGAGACATAATCATATACTTCGTCTTTTCGGGCTATACTTCCAAACATATCGCTTTACTTGCTTCAAGTAAAATTCCCGTGTTTTCCCTGATCGTTTGTGGATTTTCTTCTAACATATTCACATCATCCGCATAGGCAAGAAGCTGATGTAACCCGTTCAATTCCAAACCCTGTCTGTTATCCTGAACATTCCTAATGGCATATTCTAGAGCGAAGTTAAAATGTAAAGGTGATAGTGCATCTCCCTGCCTTAGCCCGCAGTGAATTGGAAAAGCATCAGATAGAAACTGGCCTATACGGACTCTGCTCTACGTTTCACTGAGACACATTTTAATTAATCGAACTAGTTTCCTGGGAATACCAAATTCAATAAGAATATCATATACTACTTCTCTCCTAACCGAGTCAAATGCCTTTTTGACATCAATGAATAACTGATATACTGTACCCTTATACTCCCATTTTTTCTCCAATATCTGTCGAATACAAAAAATATGATCAATAGTCGATCTATTACGCCTAAAACCACACTGATGATCCCCAATAATTTCATATGCGCACGGAGTTAATCTTCTCAAAAGAATATTGGACAAAATACTCATGGCGTGTCTTCAAGTTGCGGATAGAGGAGACGGCCTCCAGATATAGAGGGTAGCTGCGAATACATTGAATAAGCAGTCGTGGACAGACGATAAGGGGTGGTCCTCCAGCTTGGTGGTTGGGCGAAGGGCTAACAACCCTTCACCGTAAAAAATAGCTTGTTATAAATCCCCACTTGTCACCTATATATGAAATTTCAAACCTAATGTAATTATTATCGTACTTTCTTTTCTTTACACACGGTTTAATTTTGTTGGATTGACACACATCACTAGAAGCTGAATGAGATGTTGACACAACACTAACTTGCGATTTTGTTAAACCCTGTTTTCCTTTCAAATTTCCACTTTACAGCTAGTTATCCATTTTAATGTGAACGGAAATGATTCTGATACACAACTGAAAACTTACTGCATTTGCCACAAGGAAAGAAGAAGTAGGCTTTTGTTGAAGATAAAAAATTAAATATAAGTTTGTTGAAATTCCACATTAACATCTAAAACCAAAGGCCTGGCCGCCATGTAACCGTTCCTTATTCGGGTCGCGGTACTGTTGTTGGTATCGTTAGAACACAAAGAAGCTGACAGACTAAATTTCCGTTGTAGCGAACTCAAATGCATTCCTAACGTTGTTACATAACCGTAAATCAGGCATTCTCGGTAAATATTAATTTATTGAGGAAATAATGTTACACATATGTAACAAAGGTCATTATAGGGTTAATTTAATTAAAATAATAATAATAATAATAATAATAATAATAATAATGTTATTATTATTATTATCATTATTATTATTATTAGTATTGTACATTCTTTTCTTTATTATTATTATTATTATTATTATTATTATTATTATTATTATTATGACAATGCCGCAGAAATTAAGGAAATAATAATAGATCTAACCTCGAAACCCGCCATTACGGGAAAGTTTTGGCGAACCCTTGAAATGTCTTGGGAACCCCCTGGGGGTTCGCGAACCACAGGTTGGGAAACGATGCTCTATTACATAGATGTCCATTGTAACTCGTACGAGATAACCCCTGGCGTAAGCAACCCGCAGCGCATATTCTCTAATGTCGTTTTATTATTTCATATGGAAAGTTATTGACCTTAGCAGAGCATGCTTGATGTACAATATCTCCTAGTTCTATAGGCGTTTGGACACCCATGCTCTATTATATTATAAATGATATACCTCCTGAGTCATTTAAAAGACTAATGGAAATGAACTTATTCATTTATTTTATTTTAAATCCAACACCAACAGAAGCAAGCTTCCAATTATAGGTGACTTACATTGATACGAGTACATATGTAAAATACATAATAAGAAAAAACAAAACAAACAACACAAACGAAAGAAAGAAAATACATAATAAATGCGAGAATATAATATTGCAGTTAATATAGTGCAAAATGTCAATATAATAATGCAAAATGCTTTAAAACTAAAGTAAAAAACATTATAATACACTTGTTCATAATTTAAATATCTAAGGAATTCTTTTTAATATTGCATTAAATTTTTCAACTGTTAAACTGAAATCTAATTGAGAATCACAGTTTAAAGACAGAGAGTTGTAAGTATTACACATTACAAACAATGGAGAGTTCTTGGAGAAAACAGTTCCAGGAATTGGAACAACAAAAGTTTGCCTATGACGTAATTCTGTTCCTTTTACATTGAACTGAAGGAATTTAAGAAAATCACAGTTATTCAATATACCGTTAACAGTCTTATAGAGTAAAATTTGACTATTTATCTATCGTCCAGGTTTTAAAGTTTTATAGGCCTAATTAAATTCAAAAAGTAACTGATTATATGAAATTTGCTATTAATAAGACGACATGTGATAATTTTATATGAAATTACAAGAATAATTAAATATAAATCAGTTGTCTTTGTGTTGAGACCTCTCACATTTTGGTATTAAATAGTGAAAGAGCTATTAATAATGCTCATAATATGCTTAAAAGGTCTTAAAAATAATTTAAAAATGTGCAAATTCTAAGATTTTAAGCTAACTTAGCTACATCGTCTATTTTTTTTTTCAAAATATGAATATTTCTATCCTCTTCTTGTCTCTTGAGTTTAATATTACAGGCATTATCAACTAATAGGTAGCCAAAATTTTTAAGTTTTTCATCTTACTAGCTTCACTGTAAATGTGCCTACGCAAACTTGTGAGACTGTGATTTATATATCTTACAGTGTATATTGTCATTATTAGAAAAGCCCACCCGATTAGCTTTTAGATTACGCTTAACTTTGCGCTTGTGAATAAATTGATCTTTGTCCATTCGTCGGACGAAATTAATTATTGCAGCAGATGGTTGACCGAGCGACTTTCCTAATCGTTGACAAGAATCTATCATTTGAGGCTGAATCTCTATGTCCAGCGCACATCCAATATTCTTAACTATTTCCAACAGATCAGTTGCGACTTCTCAAGGGGGTTGCAGGTTTGTACACCCCCCAGTAATGTTCCTAATCTCCCGGCTTTGTTACTATTAAAAATGTATTTATTTTTTTTTTTTTTTACAATTTTCATTCATGACTATCTGCAGCTGGCGTCTTGTTTTGTACGTCTGCAGGAGCCTCCGAGCCTCTAGGTTTGCAAAGATATTGAAAACCTATGGAAGGTAGTTTATAGAGATGTTCGGCTAATGCGGGGACAGGGGGTTAGAGGCGTGGTCTACTGCTTTCCTCATTGAGAACGGTTTGCCGCACTCCCTGACATGGACACCAACGTTAGTGCAGAAGAAACTAAATTCACTGGGAAAGTATCTGTTTCAACTAGACATTTGTCCGAAGTAATAAGCATGAAAAATGTATTCATTCGGCTTGTGCAATGAACAGTCGCATATTTCGCACATTACTTTCTCAATCTGCATCCACACAAACTGCACAATACATAAAGGAGCTTGTATTTTGCTTTAAAGTTGTAAGAGTTGTCATTCTTACAATAATTGCTGCTATCTCCCGACAGCCTACGAAAGCTGCATTTGAATTTTATGAACGAAAACGTTGGACTTGGTACTTGGTAGCATTCTGATGACGATTCTGTGCTCAAATGTTTTCCATGAGAGTAAATCGATATATAGATAGCTCCATCCACGACCCCGTCCACTTTTGGACTTTCTGTATAAATAGGTATGCTTGTATTTAGTCATTTTACTTATTAATTGTATATAAATAAGCTTTATATGTATGTTCCAGGTATACACGGTTTTAAACTTTAAAGTAAAGTATGTTTAACTCCTCTTCGATATCCATTGTGCACCACCATATTTTCAAACCACCAGCCGCCACTGCAACAGACGATGAAAGAGTAATGGAACGGAGAAAAACTCTCTCCGGCGCCGGGATTTGAACTCATAACGAGTGCACCTCAGCACATGTGTGGACTTCAGTCCTACGTTCATAGACATCTATGACGTAGTGCAGAGGTAGGTATCCGGTGTGGCTTAGTGGATAAAGCATCAGCACGGGTTCAAATCCCGGCGCCGAGAGAGTTTTTCTCCGTTCCATTACTCTTTCATCGTATGACGACGCAGAATATCTGCATGGAAATATCATATGTACTTCGGTACATTAAAATAATACCGTATATATATATTTCCAACAGATTTATATTAGCCATTTCAGGAATTCCAGGTATTTCAATTGAGTTTCGGTGTCCATATTGCTCCAAATCATCTAACTGAGCTTTCGTCTCCTCTAGATTATTTTTAGTGGCATGTTCTCTTTTTTTAAACCATCAATGGATGCTAACTGTGTATTAATCCTTTCAGCTTGTCGCTTGATTAGTTGTGAATTTTCATCCACCTTCTCATGTACTAAATCAAGTTATTCTTTCTAGGGTAGAATATTTATTGGCAAACTCGGTTTCCCTTCTCTCCACAAGGTTTTATATATATATATATATATATATATATATATATACTAGCTGTACCCGTGCGCTCCGCTGCACTTGTTAGAAATAAATATAAAGTGATTACAAAATTAAAATAGGACATCTGGTACAGGGAACATTCGAGTTTGATAGAAGAATAAATCGTTTAATACGTCACTTAATTTAAATTGTATTTAAATAATTAAAATGCGATCATTTTGGTCCAGAGACCACTCATTTAGTGCAATGATAATTCCTTTAACATGTTTCTTAATTGTTATTACATGCAAATAATTAAAATATGATCATTTGGTTCAGAGAACATCCGTTTTTGGTGCAATTTGGTCCCATAAAAATTTTGCTTGGAATGAAACATATCGGAAATCATTTTTAAAGAAACTTTTGTTATGTAACTTTAAAAAAAAAATCAATAATAAGCGAGATATTTCGGTTTATTTAATTCAGTCTCCCTTATAACCCCCTTTTAAACAAAGTATTTTGAATGGCATATAGCCTAAAATCTGTTACAACGAACTTAATTTATATTACAACGTTCATATAAATCGGTTCAGCCATTATCGCGTGAAAAGGTAACAAACATCCAGACAGACAGACATACAAACAAAAATTTAAAAAAGGGGATTTTCGGTTTCAGGATGGTTAATTAAACATGTTAACACCAATTATTTTTGGAAAATCGAAAATTACGAAAAAATTTTGGCTACAGATTTATTATTAGTATATATAATGTATAATATATATTGATTCAAAAGTCGCGCGACATAGGACATCTCCGTTACTAGTGTAAATACAAAAAATAGTTTCAAATAAATGCTTTAGATATTGATACGTGTAATTCATGTGCAAAATTTAAAGAAAATCGTGAGAGCCATTCTTGAGAAAATTGCAACAAACATGTTCGCGTTTCAAGTAAAGTACCAGTTTGGTTAGGGAAAACGCATCAAAAACTGAGGTGTCACATCTCTGGAGCGTACGAAACTTAAATTAGAAATGTGGTTTGGGTCGCCCGCCGTAATTAATAAATTCTGTTTTTTGTGTAGACAGGTGAGTAAGTGCTAGTTTCACAAGTGAACCGGGTAGCAACAATGTACACAATTCCTGACAGGGTGGAAATGGTTCTCATCCATGCGGGAGGCCTGTGTCTACGGGAAGCAGCAGAAGAATATCACAGACGGCATCCTGATCAACCTACCCCACATCACGGAAGCATTGGTCGTTTAATGGAATTGTTCAAGACAGCAGGCAGTATCCACGACAAAAAAAGTTCAGGGCGGTCTCGTACAGCAACAGGGGATGCAAACGCAGCTAGTGTACTAGCAAAGCCGGTAACCAGTCCATCACGGTCAACGAGGAAAGTGGTGCAAGAATGTGGTACCAGTCAAGCGTCAGTGTCCAGGATACTATCCGTCAATCATTTCCATCCCTATCGTATGGACTTTGTGCACGAAATGCATGGGGATGACACAGATATGCGGGTGCAGTTCTGTGAGTGGTTTCTTGAACGACGAACGTACCAGCCAAACCTTGAAGCTGATATTTGTTGGAGCGTTCCATTTGAACGGAACAGTGAATCGACATAACGCTGTGTGCTGGGCAACCGAGAACCCCTACATAGCTGCAGAGGCTCATAATCAGTTTGACCTAAGATTAAATGTGTGGTGTGGCATACACGGGGATATTGTCATCGATCCCGTGTTTCTGAACAACATGCTCACTCCTTCACTGTACAGATAGCATCTCGAGGCTACACTGCTGTCCTACTTAGATGATCTGACTCTAGAAAGAAGACGTGGGTTTTTCTTTCAGCAGGATGGAACACCACCGCATTTCAGATTGACAGTCCGCGAATTGCTGAATGAAGTTATCTCTGGGCGTTGGATCGGTCGCAGGGATTCAGTGGAATGGCCGCCTAAGTCACCAGATTTAACGCCACTTCACTTTTTTCTCCGGGGACATCTCAAGTCTGTAGTCTGCAGCCACAGGCCCCGAAAACTGCAGGAAAATATGAGGCGCAACCAGAAAGTAAGTTTCCCAATTTTCCCTTTGAAAGTAAACGTAATTAGCCGTGTCAATTGCGCATGCGTAACAGATCTATGACGTATCAATCATATGCCAGCCGGACAGGTCCCGCCTGGTGCCAGTAGCGTGGCAGCAGTGGTCCAAAATGGAAGCTCTTATTCCTTTTCCCGCCGCCTGCGTGGTTCGGTCGGTGATAAAGTTCTTTAATGCACAAAGCATTGCGCCAATTGAAATTCATCGGCAGCTCTGTTAGGTCTATGGGCCGAACATCATGAGTAAGCAGATGGTGCGTCGCTGGTGTAGGCAGTTTTTTTGAAGGTCGTCAAAGTGTCCATGATGAAGAGCGCAGTGGGCGACCGTCCCTCATCAATGATGATCGTGTTGAGCTGGTGCGGCAGTGCATCATGGAGAACCGTCGCTTCACGATTACGGAGCTGAGCAGCCATTTTCCGCAGATATCGCGATCCTTGTTGCATGAGATTGTCACTAAGCACCTGCTGTTCAAAAAAGTGTGTGCCAGGTGGGTGCCGAAAAACCTGACACCCGTACACAAAATGCAACGTTTAGGAGCAGCGCTGACATTTCTGCAATGGTATCACGATGACGGCGACGAGTTCCTCGATAGGATCGTCACGGGCGATGAGACTTGGATTTCGCACTTCACCCCGGAAACCAAGCAGCAGTCAATGCATTGGCGGCATAGTGGATCTCTGGTCAGGACGAAATTCAAACAGACGCTGTCGGTACGGAAAGTGATGTGCACGGTGTTCTGGGACAGGAAGGGCATTCTGCTCATTTACTTCCTTCCAAGAGGTGAAACAGTGAACGCTGACCGTTACGGTGAAACACTGCGAAAATTGCGACGTGCCATTCAAAACAAGAGGCGTGGAATGCTTACTGCAGGTGTTGTGCTCCTCCATGACAATGCTCGTCCACATACGGCTCGGCGCACAGCAGCTGTTTTGACGGAATTTGGCTGGGAGTTGTATGATCATCCACCCTACAGTCCTGATCTTGCTCCCAGCGATTTTCACGTTTTCTTGCACCTCAAGAAATTCCTGTCCTCCGGTGAGCGTTTTGGCAACGACGAAGAGCTGAAGCCGTCTGTCACACGCTGGTTCCATTCACAGGCGGCAGAGTTCTACGACAGAGGGATACAAAAGTTAATCCCACAACACGACAAGTGTCTCAATTCTGATGGTGGCTATGTTGGAAAATAGCTGGAACATTGCTGTACCTGTTGCCAATAAATGTTTTCCTGAAAGTGTGTTCTTTTTTTTAAAAAAATAGGGAAACTTACTTTCTGGATGCGCCTCATATCAGGAGAGAATGTACACAAATAACACATGCGGTGTTACGTAATGTGCGGAGCAGTTACCTCAACCGTGTATAGATGTGCCGTCAACAAAATGGCCACCAATTTGAACACTTAATCCATTAGTGTGCATGTGGAAAAAATACACAGGTCGTGAAAGTTCAAGTGATAAAATATTTCAGTTTGCCATTGTGTCTCTCAACTTACTCACCTGTCAACAGAAAAAAACACAATTTATTAATTACGGCGCGCGACCCAAATCACATTTCTAATTTAAGTTTCGTATCCTCCAGAGATGGTGGCACCTAAGTTTTGGATGCGTTTTCCCTAACCAAACTGGTACTTCACTTGAAACGCGAACATGTTTGTTGCAATCTTCTCAAAAATGGCTCTAACGATTTTCTTTAAATTTTGCACTTGAACTACACGTATCAATATCTAAAGCATTTATTTGAAACTATTTTTGTACTTACACTAATAACGGAGATGTCCTATGTCGCGCGACATTTGAATCATCCTGTATATACAGAGTGATTCATTATTACGTGTAAATACCTTGTGTGTGTAATGTAGAGATGAAACTAAGACTAAAAGGTTCTATACAACTTTTTCTCAAAACCTTTAATCTAGAGTTAACGCCATTTTGCGTGGAACTTGCGCTCTCAAACAAAGAAAGGGTAACACACCTAATGTAAACTAATTATCACTTTCGTACAGTGCAATTGGACTTCAGTACAAAAACAACCGAAGTCACTAAACCCATATCCTCGGTAGTCTACTTCTGCACGTTTTGTGAACTAAAACCAAACACAGTAAAGAATGTAAAGCAATTTCTTCTACACAGCACTGGAACTAACTTGAAAATATCGCTATTTCTACTCGTAATAAAACGGAAATAATTTACATTCAAGCCCAACAATGGACTAAATCTTTCAAATTGAACGTTTAGCAACAATGTGAAACGGCTAGTAGAACCATTTCACATTATTATTATTTTTAAATATTTTTTTTCTCAGTGTTCCCATTTCTGAACAATGGTATCAACCGGGTTTATATTTTCAGTCACTTTAAATACAGAGTGATTCATATAAAACTCATGATTTTCTTTATTCATTCATTTGAACAGGAATGTTTCATTTCTCTTTCAAGTTACGCCGGAGTTCTTAGAGTTTCATTCATGTCACGCGGAAGCTTTAGGTGTTTATGACGAGATGGCGCAGCGAAGCTGTTTCGAATACAGTGGCTGTATATAGACAGTGGCGACAAGAGTGTGTTAATTTTCATTGGTACCAGCGGCCATTATGCAGCAAAAATTTTGTGCTACATGGTACTAGATACGTTTTCCGCGTTATTTTTGCGACTGATTTGCAATATAAAAGGTAAGTATCTCATATTGTGCTTTATGCTTGTTTAACTTACAGGTTTATTCTTGATATAATTCATACTGATGTAGTGAAATAAGCTCATATACTTATGTTTTTAGATAAATATGCCTGGCTGTGCTGCCGTAGGATGCAGTAATTCAGCCAAGAAGGGCATGTTCATGAAGCGCTTCCCAAAAGATCCAGCAAGAAGAAAGGAATGGCATATTAAAATGAAAAGGGATCAAGTGGAAGCCAACTGATTATTCATATTTATGTGAGGTATGTATTAAAATATAATTTGTGGAAAATAATAATACAAACAGCCAACAGATGTCAGGTCTAAGTATGATATCAAAATATTTATTGTATAGATCTATTATGTTAATACCAATTTAATTTTGATTTATTTAGGTTCACTTCGCTCCTGATATGTGGGAAAAAACTGTATTGACGGCACACGAAAACTAAAATCGAATGCTGTACCAACAATCTTCTTTTTCTCACCACCATCAGCAATGAAACGAAAACCTCCAATCAAGAGAAAAGCTTCAGCTCCAAAAGCCACCAAATCTTCGTCAAGTAAGTAAATTGCTTTCCATTAAAAATATTTTGAAAAGGTCATTTTCATTTTAATATTCATATTGTTAATCCGATAAGTTATATGCCTAATTACTACTATTAATCACGTATGTGTAAATTACATTTCATTAAAAATACATAAATCTAATGTCATTCTATACACATTACAATACATTATTATATTTTTGTGTATTTTAAAGGGATATTTTAAAATTTAAATTATCTTCTAGTATACCGGTACCTTAAAATTTTAATATAAAACTTAGATTTAAACTGATGACACCTAGCAATGTAAATGGCGAAAACGTTTAATTAAACATTACATACTAATGTTACGTTATTTGGCGGAAATATAATATAGGCCTACACATAAATAATTAATAATAATAATCTTATATAAATTTCAGTACCCAATTTCTTAATACTTGTTGCCCCTTATGTATGAACACATAAGTTGCTTTACATTAACTTAACCTCCCTGTAAGTACTATTTGTTATTACTGTGTATTTAATTGGTTTTAATGTTAAACGCCACACAACAGACACAAAATTATATTCTGAATTAGGCTGAGATATAGTTAACACGACGCATTTTCCACTGACCTTAGTGGTTTCAGCTGACGTCATTTATTTATTTGTGTTTATAGTCCCAATCAGGGGGTGTGAAAGCCTCCTTCATCCAACAAACAGAAAATTACATTCGAAATTAGGCTAAGACATAGCCAATATGAAGAATTTTCCACTGACTTAGCTGCTTCCAGAAGTGCCCTCTGATCTGGTGCCTTCTATTGATGTGCATTTACAAAGAACATAAAATATTAAGTGAATATTTTCAAATTAGTCTACCAAATCCCTTCATAACGTATTGGTAGAGCATCTGTCTATAAATCGAAAGGTTTTTGGGTCGATTCCCAGTGACTGCACATAAGGTAAATTGAAATGTATTAAGATTAAATATGAGATGAAAAATATAAGTAAGGGGTGGTGTAAGCAGGATAAAAAATAGATAAAGTAATAAGAAAAAGGAGAGGAAGAGAGAAAGAAAAAGATGAATTAAAAAAGAAACAATACAAAATTATACAATTTCTTACAGACATAGCAAGGTAAGTGCGAAAACGACATAGGAACATCGACTGGTACTAGGAAATTACATAAATTTCAAACAACACTGTTGGCTTAGAGTCCTTCCTCATTAAGGAAGAACAAAAAATGATGTCATATGAAGTGAACTTACAGAATAATTATGTAGTCAGTATATGTTTGCCATGAAGAGGTATGACTCCCTTTCTCAATTTACCTCTACATTTGTATTCGGTAGCAATAAATTTCCCCTTCATCTGACAGATACACATAGAAGGAAGAAGGCTGCAGATTTTATCTTAAACTTTTATTACCTATTTTAATGCGTTCTATTGTATAATTCAAAATCAAACTTGTTTTGCCTGTTTAGGTCCAGTTCTAGATTCTCAAGTGGTTCCAAAAAATATGGCAGTTTCTATTGGCAGTGGTGCTGAATTACAACCGTCTTCATCACATGCAGCATCATCTTGTGAAATTTCAACTCCTGAGTCTTCTGCATCAAGTGAGGACAGTGACAACTGCTGTGAGACTGAACAAGCCATACATGAAGAATCAACTACAAAACTGGCAAGGTATGAGAAACTATATTTAAAAGAAAAAAGGAAGGCTGAAAACTACAAGAAACTTTTAAGGAATTCAACCAGAAGATTAAAAAACATGAACAAATGTAGTGTTGAAAATGATCTTTCTTTTGTAAATAAGACTTTTAATAATGATCAGATTATTTCATTACAAAGAAAGCAACGAGGAAAGACGAACATGTTTGTGAAATGGTCAAATGTGACTATTACCAAAGCCCTAAAGCTGAAATTTATTTGTGGTGGAAGTGGATATGAGGAACTGCTCAAGCAAGGCTATCCATTGCCTTCTGTACGTACTTTGCAGAGAAGATTACAGAATCTCAAATTTGATAGTGGGATTTTACATGAAGTTTTTGAATTTCTTAGAATAAAAGTGGAATCCTTCGAATCTCATGAAAAGGACTGTGTTTTAATATTAGATGAAATGGCTATCACTTCAGGGAATGTATATGACTGCTCCTTAAGCAAATACTTTGGGAATGTAACACTGCCCGAACACTCAGGCATGGCAACTCATGTTTTAGTTTTTATGTTAGGTGGTGTAATTACACGGTGGAAACAAGTAGTTGCCTATTATTACACCAGTGATTCAGTAAATGGTGCTGTTTTTCATGACATCATCGAATGTATCTTTCAGAAAGCTGAAGAGTTGCAATTGAACATTTTAAGTGTAACATCTGATATGGATTCTTGTAACCAAGCACTATGGAGGGCTTGGGGTGTAACAGCAGGCAGATATTCTGAGATCAAGTGCACAGTTGCCCATCCACTGCATTCGGATAAAGTTGTATTTGTCTTTGCTGATGTGTCACATTTATTTAAAAACATTAAATCAATGTTCATATCGAATAAGGTGATTAGAATACCCAATGATAATAAAGAGAAACAAAAGCTACCCACAAATGAAGTTCTGGCAAGCCATATTTATGAAATAATTGCACATGAAAAAGAGCATTCTTTTAAACTGGCACCAAAACTATCAGAACGAGACCTGTTCCCAAGTCACTTCGGCAAGATGAAAGTGTGTACATCAACAAATGTGGTAAACCATACTGTAAGCACTGCTCTGAAATTTCTTGCTGAAGAACTTGATAAACCTGCTTACTTAACTACTGCATGGTTTTTGGACCAAGTAGAAAGATGGTTCCATTTAATGACCTCTAGACATCCATCATGTGCTTTAAGTAAATTTAATTTAAATGTTTACAGAGATTCCATAGCATTCTTAAAAGATTTTATGGATCTTTTTTGTAATATGGAAGTTGGTCAGAAAAAAATTTGGAAACCATCTCAAACTGGTGTCCTAATTTCAACGCAGGCCATGTTAGAATTGCAGGCTAATTTATTGGAAGACAGACAGTACAAGTTTCTTTTAACTAGCAGGTTTTCTCAGGACTGTTTGGAAAATCTTTTCAGTGTGCTAAGAAGTAAACAGTGTGTTCCAAATGCAGTTCAGGTTAAAAATAACCTCAAGTTGATCTGTGTGTCACAATACTTACGAAATGCATCTCGTATTAGCTACGAAGAAGATGACAGGGAATTTCTTTCTGGATTCTTGGACACATTACATGAGGTAAAGCCTAAGTCTGAAGAAGTAGAAATTTCTGCAGAAGTGAATCATCCTATGGCAAGTCTCAATTCTAGTGAACTGAATTCCTTATATAATGTATCTGGTTATATCGTTCAGAGTATCCAGAAAACATCAAAAACATGTTCAACATGCATATCTGCTGTGGGCTCTAAAACGCCTATGTATGAAACATTTACCAGGTTCACAAACTTTCAATGCTTCAGGGAAGACACACAATTTTTCTGTTCAGAGGAAACATTTCAATTCTTTGTTGAAATGGAAAATATTTTTGTAATGTTCCTTCCAAGTGTTTCTGCACAAGATGTAAATTTGAAACAATTCTACTTTAAGGAGACGAGTAAATTAGAGCTGAACATACCTGACTGTCATGAACTGAAAACTAAAATTATTAGCAGATATATTGTATACAGACTGAAAATTAATTCTAAAATGTGTAAACCAGCTACTAATACCTATGCAAGTAAATCCATTGCTGGACATTCACTGTAGTATAATTTAACACTAATAATTCTGGTATTGTATTCAAATGTATTTATTTTTATTGTGTACATTTTATTGAATTCTCTGTTTCTGATTTTATTATGTAGCTTAAATCATATATTCTTGTAACTTAACATTAATAGATTATGTATTGCAGTGTGTTTACTTTTATTTCTATTGTGTACAATTTTTCAATAGTCTGTTTCTGATTTCAATGTATTTGATAGTAATTTAACATTAATATGTATTCCACAGTGTGCATTTATTTTTATTGTGTATATTGGATGTTATGTTTTATTTAACGACGCTCGCAACTGCAGAGGTTATATCAGCGTCGCCGGATGTGCCGGAATTTTGTCCCGCAGGAGTTCTTTTACATGCCAGTAAATCTACTGACATGAGCCTGTCGCATTTAAGAACACTTAAATGCCATCGACCTGGCCCGGGATCGAACCCGCAACCTTGGGCATAGAAGGCCTATTGTGTATATTTCATTCAAGGGTTGCAAAGGGTAGTGATGTGCATTCTATAACCTCTCCTACTCAATTCCCATCCTCACCTTCTCGTGGTGCACCCTGTTCTAAGAAATGAGGCTCTGGGGACCGAGTCATGGCGGTGTAACCATTTCATCTTATACGGAGGAAATGCAGTATACACCAGTTTGTCAGAAGCTGTGAAGTGATAGCCCTACCATAGGACTTGCCTCCTCCTTCCTTGCAACTAGTTGGAGGAAATCATTATGTTTGCAAGTCTACAAATATAATTTTGTAGATCGTTGTTATAGCACTATGGCCTGTTAGAATGATATTTTATTAAATTCTCTGTTTCTGATTTTATTATGTAAATCATTTTCGTTTGTAACTTAACACTGATAATATGTAATTACTTATATCTAATATGTTTTTTTTATGTTTGGCTATGAAGTAAGTTTTACTCCTATTCAGTGTAAGAGAAAACCTTATGGTCTTAACTGTACCAGGTTAAATAAAACCTTTCCTCGTCGTCATTATATTTGCAGCTTTCACATGGTCTTTTTTTTTTTTTCCACTGCAGTATGCCATTTCCTTGGTATGCATGCCTAACTGAAAACTTGCATATTGCAGTGAAAAAAAAGATTAAATGTAACAAGCAAATACAATAATAGCATTATTATAGGAGGTGTCATGTAACTATAATGTTCACCACTGTTACTAGAAGATTTTGCATAGGCCTGTTTGTATAATTATTAATTCCTCACGCCTTCTATTCTGTAGGTGAATTTATGACATTCAACAACACTTCATGAAATTGATATTAAAACTATGTGTTGTACAAGTAAACTATATTGTAAACCTCTTCTGTATGTATTTCAACTAGACTAAATTAAGAGTTTACAGTAGTATTAAGTTTCTTTGACTTGTTCCATATTCTAGCTGTGAAGCAATGTATGAATACCATGGAATGTTAATAAATACAATATAATACAATACGTTTACTGTGTAATGTATTGTCAGCATAATTTTCCAGGTACCATTCACAATATTTAAAATGCTATGAGAGTTGACATGTATGCTGTTTACTTTGATTCATTATGACTTCTGTTATTGTTTTGTATTTCCGAAAATGTATTGAAATAAAAAAAATAATTAATTAAGTGTACCGGGAAATACAGATATTAAAAGTGTATCCGTACCAACATACTTTTCCCTTTCTCATGTGTAAAAGTGATATGTTGATTTTATGTCATTTTTCCAGCTCAGTTTATATTTAGACATTGGAAACGGGAGACCTCTCAAGAAACTTTCTCAGGTACGAAATATTAATGCTAGAAACTCCAATTAGATTAAATTAAAGGATAGGGACTCAATTTCCAGATATATTAAAAGTTATATCCATATAGCCTCTGCTTGACTTTGCAACAACATGGCGGATGGGCGGAGCTTAAGCTGCCTTGTCGTCACTGTCTATATACAGCCACTGTAGTTTCGAACAGAGTCCGTGGATGTAGCAGAATAGAGCAATCACGGAGTCGGCCGCCAATGTTATTCAACACGCGTGAGATAGAAATATTTAAAGTAAAACTCAGATATTTTTAATTTGAAGGACAAAAACTTCTAAAGGATCTTCTTACATTTTAGAACATTATTGTCAGTCACAGTAACGGCTCATACATATTTAATGACTAGTGCCAAAATCAGTGGTAGATCCAGGATATCCTAAGGGGGAGGGTAACTCTTTTTCCTACTATTTCCTCCCTGGATCCGCCTATGGTCTAAACCATAGACAAGAAATAAGCAATAATAATAATAATAATAATAGTATTAATAATAATAATAACAATAATAATAATAATAATAATTAGAGACGAGAATTCCATGCAAATGCATGTTTTTATAGGAACACATGTCATAGCTCAAACTTAGTACTTATCCATTTCATTACTTTCCGGTTCCATATATGTGTACTTTTCCCGTGCATATTTGCATGTATTCGACTTTTTAGGGATAAAAACATGCATAATGCATATTTAGGTAACTTTTAGATTAATAATGCATATAATATACATTACATTCAGTTTAAATGCATGTTTTAATGGTTTTGTGTGGACACCTCAGTTTCTCGATTTTATGTTCCATATTTTAGCTTCAGGAATCAGGATTGAAGAAGAAAAAGAAAAAGAAACTAAATAACAGAAAAATTAAATAAAATGTTAAGATTTTCACAATAAGGTGTTAGAGGACCTTTCCCTGGACGGAAGTCCACTTTTACAACAATTTACCCACGACCCTCTATACACTGCGTGTCATAAATGAATTTATTACGTTGGATATTTTGAGAATAGGCCTAGTAAGTAGAGAGGAAATATAGAGGGTTCAAGGAAATTGCCGACAAATAATTTAGGTCAAAAGCATCCTCTTTCAGGGAGGTTATAATTCTCTTCCTTTTCTAGTACTAATAGCAATTTAGATTCTTCTAAAATTGTAATCATCGTTAAACTGTGTTTGCTGTGTGTGAATATCGTAAGTTGGTGATGTGCTTGTTTATTCTGTTTGCGCGTGTTTATGTGGTTCTAATATGTTTCCAATTTAAGGATTCCAAAAGTGTACTCTTTGCACAGTGGATTACTATAAAGGAAAAGATTTTATTAGGTCAGATGAGGATGTCGTATTTTGCGACTATTGGAGTAAAGATTTAAGCAATGCTAATCTGTTTCCGAACATTTTATATGACAATTGTTCTTTGTAAAAAAAATTTAAAAACTTCTTTAAAATTAAATTACGATGTCCATTTTTAACTCGTACCTAGGTAACCGTAAGGTCTATTATAATTTCAGATGAAATGTACTAAAAAATTTCAAGTCGACCAGCATGTCGCATCTGTTTCACATATTGCAAGAATGCAACAAAAGAAAGAATCTGCAAATAATTTCATAGATCCCTCAGTTATGCCTGTGGGAAAGTGGATGTAGCGGCGAAAAACAAATTGGACAGGGTCATAAATGCTAACCTGGACTGGGATTCTTTTGTTCAGTGAAGAAGGTAATTTGTGGCGAAAACATGAATGAAGAATTTGACCTGACATTGTCACAAATATGTTCATTCAAGTTTAAACCCGTAACTTCTTGCAATATAGAGAGGTCATTCTCTGCCTACAAAAACATATTGACTGACAAGTGCAGGAACCTCATAGAAACCAATTTAAAAATGTTGTTAGGTTTTTAACTGTGCAAAAAAAAAAAAAAAAGTGAAGTGAAATAAGACATTTGAAACAAAAATAAAAGTGCATATTTTAATGTATTTTTCGCTTGATCATGCATATTTTATTGGGATTTTATAGTGCATGAAATTCTCGTCTCTAATAATAATAATAATAATAATAATAATAATAATAATAATAATAATAATAATAATAATAATAATAATAATAACTCACTCACCAAAATTTATACAACTGGAGCACTTGAGCACTTTTGTTGACCAGATTAATATGCGCGATAGATAAAACCCATTCGCCGATTCTTCTGACTTGAAAAAAAATCCATCATTTTTTTGTTGAAGTTGTCTATTTTGCAAACAAAACTCCTCAGATTCATCGTGCCCTCTTAGTGCTAAATCTAGTGCCCCACAAAATCATATGCAATTTATTATTAAATTTAACACATATCTGTTTTTATCAACTTGCTCGTTGTGTTTTGCAATCGCGAGTCTGTAGTGTGAATTTAACTGATTTTCAATGTTAGCTTTACCCAGCATAGACAAACTGAAGACGTTATTCATATTAACCTTTGACTTATGATGTGTTTTTATTTTACCCCATAAATGTACTAAATCTGTCATACCCACTTTTGACCAGCTAAGTTCACCTCCGAACAGAACACACGGGAAACAGAAGAACCCATTTTTCACATCACATCCACACAGCCAGTTGCTTTTTAAATAAATATCTGGGTTGAATTTGCGAGATCTGTTACCTTTAGCACTTTGCCGCTTTTGATGAATATTTAAGTGCGGTGTAGGTCTGCCTAATTCTTTAACACGAAGTTTGTTTTCATATGTTGATGTTAAAAACGAAGATTTCAATAAAGCGCCAACCGAATTCATTTTTTCACAGTACACAACACGATAACACGAGCACTATTACGATGACAACACTTAATATGTTCACACTACAATTGGTACTGTTGTAGAAATAATAAAGTGAAAACTTTCTCAAGCAAGTTTTCAAGAAACCGGGAGAGATTTTATTATCTTATTGTTGCAGTCTTCGCTCTAAGATACTTGTTCCGACAAAGTGGAAGGACAGACAGAGCGAGAGGTAGTAAGGGATCGGCGTAGAAAATGGGGATGTATACAGTTTTACAAGCATTGCAAAAGCCAGCGGCAAATTGTGCCTGGCATATTTTAGATCATGCTTTAGATGCTGAAAAGGACTAGCAAACATGAAGATTGCGTGCGCATCCCATTATATTTCTTATGGGATGTAGTGCCTGGCACAGATGCATCCTCCAAACACTGGTTACAACGTGTTTCGCTGCAAAGATCATATTGACGGTAGAGATTGTATAAGTGTAACTTGATTCTCTCAAGTTTTGAGCGGAAAATATGAATTCTCCTTTTCCTTCTGTATTCTGGTAGTGCCATGGCACAACGGCACTACCTCTAAAGCCGCCCCTGGTCAGTCAATATACTAATGTATAAAAACTTCATTACAGCATAAATACACATTTAAGTGTTCAATACACTTCATACACATCACAATTATAGGTATTACAGCAACATGAACTTTATAAATTACAAGTAATGAATGAAAACAACAATGTTTCAAATAAAAAAAAAACAATAAATCTAAACATTTCCAAATGCATTCCTCGTGCAAACTCTCCGGCTTCCGCATATAAGGGGACACTATACTGAAATTTCCCGACGTTCCTTATTTTTAAAAGTCACAACAGTGAAATCAATAACAACCATACTTACGAAGCTAGATTCACCAAATTTTTATCACTGGTATATCTACTTAATTGTAACAAGTGTACAAAATTTCATCCGCCTATGATACGTGGTTTGCATTTTATTAATTAATTGATTAAAATATTGAACCGCTTTATATAAAAAGTAGCTTGCACTACAACTGACATTATTTTAAGTGATATTCACTTATATGGATCCTTACATACATGGAATCAAAGTTTACTATAGGGTTTTGTTGTAAAGTTAATCAGTAAGTTACTAGAATTTTTTATTATAAAATAAAAAATAAAACAAATTAATACTTACTTACTGGCTTTAAGGAACCCGTAGGTTCATTACCGCCCTCACATAAGCCCGCCATTGGTCCCTATCCTGAGCAAGATTAATCCAGTCTCTACCATCATATCCTACCTCCCTCAAATCCATTTTAATATTATCCTCCCATCTACATCTCGGCCTCCCCAAAGATCTTTTTCCCTCCGGCCTCCCAACTAACATTCTATATGCATTTCTGGATTCGCCTATACGAGGTACATGTCCTGGCCATCTCAAACGTCTGGATTTTATGTTCCTAATTATGTCAGGTGAAGAATACAATGCGTGCAGCTCTACGTTGTCTAACTTTCTCCAATTCTCCTGTAACTTCATCCCTCTTAGCCCCAAATATTTTCCTAAGAACCTTATTCTCAAACGCCCTTAATCTCTGTTCCTCTCTCAAAGTGAGAGTCCAAGTTTCACAACCATACAGAAGAACTGGTAATATAACTGTTTTATAAATTCTAACTTTCAGATTTTCTGACAGCAGACTAGATGACAAAAGCTTCTCAACCGAATAATAACAGGCATTTCCCATATTTATTCTGCGTTTAATTTCCTCCCGAGTGTCATTTACCTATATTTCTTACTGTTGCTCCAAGATATTTGAATTTCTCCACAACTTCGAAAGATAAATCTCCAATTTTTATAATTCCATTTCGTACAATATTCGTACAATATGTCACGAGACATAATCATATACTTAGTCTTTTCGGGATTTACTTCCAACCCTATCGCTTTACTTGCTTCAACTAGAATTTCCGCGTTTTCCCTAATCGTTTGTGGATTTTCTCCTAACATATTCACGTCATCCGCATAGGCAAGAAGCTGATGTAACTGGTTCAATTCAAAACCCTGTCTGTTATCCTGAACTTTCCTAATGGCATATTCTAGAGCGAAGTTACAAAATAAAGGGGATAGTGCATCTCCTTGCTTTAGCCCGCAGTGAATTGGAAAAGCATCAGTTATAAAAAATTTATAGTGATTTACCCATTCAATGTACAGCAAATTTCAAAAGTGATGTTTGTTCCTATAAGTATATAAAGAATCATGTAAGTGAATATCAATTTAAAATAATGTAAACTGTGGCGCAAGGGAATTTTTGCATAAATCAATTCAATACTTTATTATGTTATTAATAAAATGTAAACCACTTATCATAGAGGAACGCAATTTAGTCCATGTGTTATTATGAACCAGATGTACTAGTGATAAACATTTTGTGAATTTAGCTTTAAAAATATGAAACTTAGTAATTTAAGTATAATGTCCCTAAGGATACACTATTGTGAGATTTTGTCTTTTTTTTTGTCAAAAATTGATCCTTTGTTTTATCTTTAAAATTTGTTTATGGTCTAAAGATGCCTTCTGCCAATTTTCATGGCCATACAACCGATGTATCAGCTGTTTAGGGTCACATTTTTAAAAAGACTGCGCGCTCTGACTGTTAATTTAAATGCTCCGTCCACGCCCTCCACTCTGAATTCTGTGACCATTTTGGAAATTACGCTGTAATTCATGCATTATTTATTATATTCGATTTCTGATTGAGCCAGTATAGGTTCTCGACTTCTCGAAATAGTTCTTCATAGAATCCAGTAGATGTTACTTCAAAGGCTGCTTTCCTTTGAAAGATATTCAGTTAGAAAGGAGAGCACAATTCTTGTCTAAAGGAAAATTCCACTTGTTGCTAGTAGCCATAACAACGTATTTTCCATGCTTTGTTTTTGTTTGTGATAAAAGAAATATTTGCAATTTTCTTACAGTTTTATTGTAAGTGTTATAATATTGTCTACAGTCTATAGTGATTTGTAAATAATATTTATTTAATATAGTGTTTTCATAAGTTTACATAGATTATTTAGGTACTAGTATAGGTTAGGTGTGCACAGCGCGGTAGTGTATATAAGGGTAACTTCTGTATATACGAGTAATATGCTAGGTCTATATATTTCAAAATGCCTAGAAAATAAAAAAAGGTAGAGACCTGGTTCCTTATTATCATCCCAAACTTTGAAGTCAATTTTCTGCACTTTAATTTTCTGTAAATTTTGCATTGCTAAAAATGCTACTCTTTCTACAGATTTTACACTACATGCATGACTTTTTTGTAGAGGTTTTCGAAAATGTTCTTAGCAAAACTTACTATCAGGACTATACCTAACACTCATATTTTTGTTGTTGTTCTTTAGTCAACTGTCCGAAAAAAGGTTTGAGCCTCATTAGTAACACCAATTAGGCATCACTTATGAGACAACTAGGCCAGGAGATAATGGGTTATGATGACCAGTTCTTTTCCCCCTCCAATGCATACTTCACCGATTAGCTGCATATTCCACTAAACAGACTTCAGATGCATACAAACAACTATTCTTTCTCTGATACATATCGTCAAGTGAGATGCACTGTCTGATAATATACATAGATATCAACCAGAATCTCAATAAGAGGTATTGTTTTAATATTAATTTCTTTATGCTCGAGTTGAATTTTTTTCTGTTTTTACACTTTTAGTGCATTAAGTATTTTTAATTAATTTTAGTAAAATAAAAAGATGTACAGTAAGTTTTGTTTCTAACACGTATTAGACAAAACTTCAGACCAAAATAGTAGCAATTTTTGACAACCTAAATTTATGCAATTTAAAATTACAAAACTGTTAATAATTTGTACATATCTGCACCAAATGATATGAGACTTTGTACAGAGACTATTAATATACAGCAGGACAATTTTGCAAAATTTCAGAGATCTACCTAAAGTAGTTTAGAAAATTGAAATTTCACATCAGTCTACCCTTAATAGGGTTTCTAGTTTCTACGGTCTTTGTATTTCCCAATCGAGCCAAGCAACAAACAAACAAACAAACAGACAAACAAGTAAACAAGCAAACAAACAAACAGTTAAATGAATATATAAATAAATGAATAAATAGATAAATGAATGAATGAATGAATAAATGAATGAATGAATGAATTAATTAATTAATGAGTGAATGAATGAATGAATAAATGAATGAATTAATTAATATAAAATGAATGAATAAATGAATGGATGAGTGAATGAATGAATAAATCAATGAACGACTGAGTGAGTGAACGAGTGAATGAACGAACGAGCGAGCGAACGATCGAACGAACAAACAAACGAGTGTGTGAGTGAGTGAGTAAATAAATAAATAAAATAAAATAAAATAAAATAAAATAAAATAAAATAAAATAAAATAAAATAAATACAATGTTGTCTCAAAAGAATGAATTCAAAACTTTCACAAATATATTATTAAGGCATTCTGGCAAATAGAAATTAGGATTAAATTCAGAAATGCTTGGTTTGAAAAGGAGAAGATGGTAAAAATTTGACATTGGTACGTGATTTGGATTTCTTTTATGTATTCAAATTCTCATTCAAATTTATTCACAATTTACATTTGAAATGATTACATATGAATAGATATCCGAAATGAGCATATGCTCGAGCTCGGGTACAGTCCAGTAGTCTACATAAATTTTACAGAGATCAATAGTAATGTTAATGATAGAAATAATAGTAATAATAATAATAATAATAACAATAATAATAATAATAACAACAATAATAATAATCATCATCATCATAGAATAACCGTGACGGAGATGATACAAAGATAGTAATACAAAATAATTAATAATAATAATAATAATAATAATAATAATAATAGTAATAAAACAAAAATATTTACAATAATAAAATAAATACTAAGACGGTACAATCATTGGAAGTTAATGCTGAAAAACAAAATGTCTACGAGTCAAAATGTTCATTATTACCAGGATAAATACAAATAATATTGAAATATATTAATCAAGTTTCAGTTATAGATCTCTCCTTTTGTGCAAGAGGTATCATATCAAAATATTTTATGAATGGCGGGGAAAATATAAATTTCAAGAACTCTCTATTGGCAGAGATAGTGACAAGTACAATCAAGTGTATCTGTGGCGATGCTAAGAAATCATTTATTGGAGATATACACTGTTATTAATTAAGAAAATGATCTATTTATATTTATTACAATGTTTTATCTTATAGGTTACATGCACCAGATAAATACAATACATATTAAAAAAATATAATGCTAGTAACACTTAAAATATTAATAAAATTTATCAAATATCATACAAACATTTTCACTTTATTTTTAAACTTAAGAATGTGTAAATTGCTTAGGTCTGAATTAATTTTCAATACTGAATTTTATAGTCTTGGTCCATAATTCCTACTGTGTCTTAATCCAGCTGTAGTATGGCATTTAGGTTCTGCCAAAAGAGTTAGGATATTTCTTCTGGTGTTATGTATATGTTTTTCAGTTATAAAATTCATTCGATTTTTGTGAAAATAAGTTAGTAGGCCTACTGTATGTTTATATATTTGCTCAAGTTTTAGTACTTGGAATTCAGAATAAATAAATTGTGTCGAATAATCAAGTAGTTTATGCAGAAATCTTTTGATGATACATTTTTGTAGTAATATTAATGGAGTTAGGATAGTATTTGTTATTCCACCCCATCCTATTATTCCGTATTGAATGACTGATTAAAACAAGGCTAAATAACAACACGAAGAACTTAGATAGGAATATATTCACGAATGGTTACAAAGTTGTGAATTGTTTTCCGTAACCTATTACATAAATATGTTACATGTTTATTCCATCTTAAATGTTGATCAATGACAACAACTAAGTATTTTACGTGCGTGGATTCTGTCAAGGTAGAGCAATTGCAATCAATCAAGTTTATGTTATTGCAATTGTTTATTTTTAAATTTGTATCCTTAACGAGTTTGATTCTTCTCAGACTAGAAGCCGTTAATATAAAATGAACTGCAGTTGTTTTTTAAATGTTCAATGAGAGCAAATGTTCATCTTACCATTTCTTAATTATATGTATACCTCTATTAGCATTTAGGTAGTCATCATTCCAATTCTACCCACTAAAAATTACGGTTGTATCATCGGCAGATGCGAATATATTTCCAGAAGTGTTTCCTATATCAATATTTAGCAAGTCATTGATGTATATTAAAAATAGTAGAGGTCCTAAAACCGTAGGCCTACCTTGTGGCACACCTATATTTATATTACGAATTTCACTGTGTTGGTCGTTAAATTTCGTTAATTGAGATCTGTTGCTTCAGTATTACTTAAATAAATTTAAAGCGATTCCTTTAATACCGTAGGCATGAAGTTTAGAAGTGAGTATATTATGGTCTACAGTATCGAAGGCTTTTTGAATATCTAATAAACTCCTAAACATTTTTTCCCGAGTCTAATTCTTTAATAACCCTTGATGTTACGTTCACAATAGCGTCGTCCGTGCTCATGTTAGTACGGAAGCCAAACTGCTTTTGATTTAATAGACTGTTTTTTTCTAAGAAATTAATTAGCCTGCTTTTAATACATTTTTCTAATAGTTTAGAGAGACTTGGTAAGAGTGAGATGGGTCTGTAGTTACTAAGATTGTTTCTGCCACCAGATTTGTACATAGGTATTACTACAGCACATTTTAGATCAGTTGGAAGTACACCTTGTGATAGGCACAAATTAAAGACATGGGTTAGTGATTTCGATATAGGTTCAATAATCATTTTGGGTGTTCTAGTAGTGATACCATCAAACCCGGAGCCACATTATTTTTTAAAGTTTTAGCAAATTATAATTTATTTATCACTTACGGGAAACATGAACATTGATGATGATGATGATAATGATGATGATGATAATGATGATGATGATGATGATGGATAGTAGAAATATCAATGCTGTAACAACTGAAATATTAGATTAGTTTTAGAAAAATATTTTGGTGCCCAATTTTGAATAAATAAATATCAAAATACAGTCATTCATTAATCTCACAATGTATGCTCTCTTAGGTAGCGGATCGTTCCTTATTACACTTATAGTCAATCCTTTCCTTTTTCCTTATTTCTTTCACCTTGTCAGAGAGAAAACAAATGTGCGCCTTTTTCAGTTCTCTGTGAACAGTTCTAAACACAGCAGTAATGCATTTTTTCGCACTTACATTACATACAACTGTATACTCCATAGCGCGCGCTAGAATAACAATGGCGGATTTGTCGGCATTTGCCGGCGCAAAGGATTGCGGTACTCTGGATATCCACGGACTCTGGTTTCGCATAGAGCTCTAGTTTCGCAACGCTGGCGTTCTTGGAGTTGCAACTTGCAGCTTGTTCTTTGTACAATGGTTCATTATCGTTTCTAGCGCCATTCTTTATCATTGTCATTCAAGGTGCAGTACACACTACAGCAACGGTTATTCCTTGTAAAAAACTACTGGATAACGAACTCGGCCATAGCGATGCAAAGGGCATACCAGAGGGAATTTGGTGTTCACGATCGTCCAGACAAGAACACAATACTGACGTTGGTACGAAAGTTGGAAACAACTGGACATCTTGTAAGTGGCATACCAGAGGGAATTTGGTGTTCACTAACGTCCAGACAGGAACACAATACTGACGTTGGTACGCAAGTTGAAAACGACAGGAACACAATACTGACGTTGGTACGCAAGTTGGAAACAACTGGACATCTTGTGGGTGAAACCGGCAAGGATCCTTCGTCTACATTTCCGGCGGTTGCTGTGGATATTCGGGAGCGACTGCAGCAGTCACCCCGTAAGTCATTAAGGCGTCTGTCGCAGGCATAGAATTACTATATGAGATGTCATACCATTTAAGTATCTCATTAAAATTTTAATATTGTAGTTTCGATGTTTCTAACTGCGCGAGTGGATGTCGAAATTCATGGAAAATCCGATAGGTTGCATCAAACTTCTGATGCAACCATAGTGATTTGTGAAATGCCGGACAACAGGCGATTGACTGTTGTACTGTTTTTTTACCGAAACGAATAATGTTGTGAGGACTCAAAACGTTTTCGTGCTCACTTTAATACAAGATGAGTTCCTAGCAAGCAGACAATTTACATATTGTCCCAACAGTTTGAAACTAACAGTTCTGTGTTGGAAAAAAAAGCGGCCGCGACGTGCTAGTGTCCGTACGCCTGAAAACATCGAAGTAGTTCGCGTAGCTTTGACTCGAAGTCCCTCTAAATCAACAAGGAGGGCTTCTGCCGAGTTGGCAATCGGTCGTCGGTCAGTGCAAAGGATCATGCATTCAGATCTCCAATTGTATTCCTACAAAATTACCGTTCTGCATAAACTTACAGAGATAGATAAGGAACGGAGGCTACAATTTGCGTTGTGGGCAATGGAAGAAGAGACTGTGCTCCACAACACATGGTTTACAGACAAGGCCTACTTTCATATGAACAGTGTTGTGAATAAACAAAACGTTCGATTCTGAGCAAGGGAACCTCCTCGCATACTGCATGAAAAAGAAATGTTTGGGGCAGAAGTTTCTGTATGGGCCACAGAATCATCGGTCCAATTTTCTTCAATGAAACTGTCGACCAAGTTCGATACAAAACCATGTTGGAAAGCAGTTTTATTCCCCATCTCATGGCAAAAGGTCTCCCTATGGAAACACAGTGGTTCATGCAGGATGGAGCCCGTCCACACACTGAAAGCACCGTTCTGGATTATCTGCACGAGATGTTTGATCTTTTTGTGATGTCACTCGGTTTCCTGAACGACATGGGTTCGGAAAAATGTGGCCGCCTCATAGCCTGGACATTAATCCGTGCGACTTCTTTTTATGGGGATTCCTAAAAGAAAAAGACCATCAAAGGAGGCCAGAAAATGTGGTGCAGCTCAGAGCCCTTCTAGTGGAGTTGTGCCGTGCGCTATCTGAAGACTTGTATCGAAAAGTGGTGACGAATGTAAGGGTTCGTTTTCAAAAGGTTGTGAGGCAAAACGGCGGTCATATGGAACATGTTCTGCATTAGAGATAAAATTCCAAATCCTAATTATTAATTCAGTATAATTTTGTAAAGCTTTAATACAAATCAATACGTATTATGTGTGAAATAAATGGTATGACATTTCGTGTGCCACTCTGTATATAGAGAGCGCCTGGTCTGCCAACATTGAAAAGGTAAGTCACGTGACTTTTGTATGCTGCAGACGATTCTGTAGTGTGTTTATACGTGAGGTCTTACTTGTGATTCATTAATTAAATGTATTAAAAGTAAAGGGTCATTCACAAAGAAAATTAAACATAACGTAAGCGTTAACTTAAAAATGTAAACGTTACGGTAAAATCAAGAGCATTCACGATGGGAACATAAACATAACCGCAAAGATACTTGGTAACCATGGAAACATAACAACGACGCCATTTCCTCATATTCTGTCGTATACTTCAGCGCTCCACGATTGTGTTCTGTTTGCAAATCACGCAAGCATAAGCATGAAAGTTTGGAGTTTGCAAACTTTCATGTTAACGTCTTACGGTAATGTTTATGTCAATACTTATGTGAATCATTGTGAATGATTTGGTAGCTTGGACGCAAACTTCTGTGTTTATGTTACTGTTATGTTTAATTTTCATTGTGAATGGGCCTTAAGATAATAAGTTAATATGTACCGATTGTAGCCACAGTGATGGCAAAAACTGCTATTGCTATGGATAGAAAGAAAATACCTGAAAGTCGGAAATATATCGTTCCATTCTTAAGTATCGCACACACGTAACTTCACTTGTAAATGTCATATTGAAGACTTAGTTTCTAAGTCTCACATAAACTAAATGATTTATCATAATGTATTCTTAATTTTTTTATAGTTGTTAGAAATTCATTTCAGGATTTCTTTTTCTCTTTCGTGATACTTTTCTAAAATATTGCTGATTTTTCTTCCAGTTCTGAAGATTTTTACGAATTTTCTGCAGTTAAACTTTCTTGATCCCTATTTTTCTTTAGTTATTGTAATTTCTACGAATTTTTTGCAGTCAATTTTCCTTGATCCCTACTTTTCTTTAGTTCTTGTAATTTTTGAGTTCGAAATGGACATTTCTGAGCATAGACCCCATCTATTTGTAAACAAAATACAAAAACGCGATAACACGCTAGAAATTCCACTTCACACATCATCTCTATATTCCTCATCTTTCACTGTTGCTACCTCTCGTAACTGGAACTCTCTGCCGCCTGAAGTCAAGGGCTGCCGAACATTGAAATCTTTCAAATCCAAGTTAGAAAATTATCTTATGACGAGTTGCCAAACTAACTTACTATTATGACAAGTGTTGTATTGCATGTTTCCACATATTCACATTTTTTTTTATGTTCTAGTGATATTTAACTTATTTTATATTTTTGTTTTCATATTTTCCGATAATGTGATAAGTTGAGCTATATATAATCATAATTTTCCTTACTGTGTGTACTTAAAAATATTGTATTCATTGTATGCTTGGTACTGCACTATTTTATTACTACTATTAGTATTATTAGTACAATTAGGCCTATTATTATTATTATTATTATTATTATTATTACTATTGTCATTATTATTACTATTCTTATTTTTATCATTATTATTATTATTATTATTATTATTATTATTATCAATAATTGTCTTATTTTTTATACTTTGTACGCCTCATTTATTTTGACCTGCTGTACACATTTTATTATGCTTTTTTTCTTTCATTCTGTATGTTATATATTATTTATGATTTCTTCTTACTTGATGTTTACATTTTATTATTATTATTATCTTATTCAGTTTCGTGTGTAAAATTGTAGTTTACGATGTAAATCTGTAACATAGTTTTTACTCATGGTTGAGTGTTAGAGAAGGCCGTATGGCCTTAACTCTGCCAGGTTAAATAAATCATTATTATTATTATTATTTATTATTATTATTATTATTATTATTATTATTATTATTATTATTAAAATATAACATTTAAAACAACAAAACTGTAGGTTCATTCCCTATACTGGGAGATGTATTCCACGTATATATTTTTATTGTAGGAATGTATTTCCTTAGTGAATTTTCCCCTTCTCAAGTAATCCCAATTTTTTTTAGTCCTAAAATAAATTACTCACAAGTGTTCAATATTAGCCATTATTTTTTTCATATATATTAATGATATGGTAAGGCTACTTTCCAATTGAAACAAAGGTGGACTAGTAAATACAATATTTTGATCATGATTTTTTCAAGATGTTGATAAACCCTCTTCTTTGATTATGCTCACGACAAAATTATCAGTACCGACTTAATAACATGACACACACTCCGAAATTTTAGAGTTTGTAAAATCCCTTACCAATATAAAAATAAACGTAAAGGCGCTCAAAATTTCAGAGAATCGTTTATTGTGTATGAAAAAGAAAATTCTCAAACTAAACAACAGAATAGCATAAAAGAAATAATGCGGAACTGTAAGTGAAAATAGTTTGAAAAAAATTGGGTAAATTTCTGTTCATAAATTAGGTTTTGTTGAGAAGAGAAAGTAAAATTATAAACTTAGCACTGCTTTAGATTACAAATAAAATATTACATAATTGAGTAGAAGTATCTTCCCGTTACAATAACCAGTAAGTAGAGTAATGAAAAATATTTTTCTTTTAACAAGGTATTAATCCAGATATGCCTACTATCCTATTAAAAGGACAGTGGTCCTACAGTTAACGCATTTGCTTTTTCACAGGTGTCACTATTACTGGTGGTAATTAGAGGCTTGCTGGGTGTGGTAAGACTGGTAATGAGAGTTCTGGTCACCGTTGAGTTTGAGATGTGGACGTGAGAGTTGTTCGTTTATTTTAGCTGTGGCATCCGAGACGCAAATCAGATATGAAAGTTAAATATTGTTGCAGTACGAAATTATTTTAAAAATTGTTGTAGATCAAATGGCTTCTATTAAACATAAAAATAACGTGAAACCACAATGCGTTCGAAATATCTATTCATTGCGACATCACAATGACGAAAACTTATGTGTCCTTTTAGGACAGTAGGCATATTCCCATATATTTTGAAATTGTTTCGCTTTTTTAAATTTTAGTGGATTTTCCGTGTATGAAATGCTATCTACGTTTGCAAATTATGCTACGAGCGAAATTTCATCTCAAATACAGACATATCGCTATAATGCAGCCCACAAATGCCACTGAATACGTAAAAGACGAGGATTCAGGGGATAAACGTGATATAACACCTACTAATCTACCTGGTTCACAGCTTGCAGCAGAAGCAGAAATATTTCAGCATAGCTTTCTTGAAGAGGAGAGGGAGGGTTTAGGAATGGGGTGACAAATTTGTTGCATGTAAAGAGCAGACGCAAAGTCATAGCAAGATCTGAATACTTTCAAGGGAAAAATTATTCCGGGACCGGGTATGGATCCCGGGGTTTTTGGCTTAGCACATCAACTCTCTGCCGACTGAGCTACCCAGGAACTACACCCGATACCATCTCAACGTTTCTCTTTATATCCACATACCTCAAGTGGGCTGACAAGACGCCTGAAAGCCAACTTTGAGTGCACACAAACTCCGTGTGACTTGAATTGTGGTTTTCTGTTAACTATCTGCAGTGACATATAGGCTATATCATGCAAATCTGGCTTTCAGGTATACGTTAACAGAAAACCACAATTCAAGTCACACAGAGTTTGTGTGCACTCAAAACTGGGTTTCTGGCATCTTGTCAGCCCACTGAGATGTGTGGATATAAAGAGATAAGTTGAGACGGTGTAGGGTGTACTTTCTGGGTAGCTAGTCGGCAGGGCGTTGGTGCGCTAAGCCAAAGGTCCCGGCATCGATACCCGGCTTCGGAACAATTTTTCCTTTGAAATTATTCAAGTCTGCTTCACAGGGAGCTATACCTGAAAGCCATATTTGCACAGCAAGATCTGTTTACAAGTAGAAAACTAGTGAAGTTCTGGAGGGAGGTATTGAATGGACATATTGTAAGTTTCTGTTGGTTTTCATTTATTATTTTTGGAAGAGGTCTTATTTCTATCTAAATTTATTGTCATTGTCATAACATTGTAGATTTGAGAAATTGAACTCAAACCTTTCTCTTGATATTGCCACAGCATTTGTTTCATTATATGCATTGTCTCGTCTCTCCCACTATTACTTCTTCCTCGAAACTTCAACATTTTTTCGCCTATTACGTATTTTTACGTTTCAGTAGCAGTATGGTACTACTCAATGATGATGGCATTCTAGAGATAAAATGAATGTAGCCACAATGCATCGCTCTTCAGAATAATATTAGTAATAATAATAATAATAATAATAATAATAATAATAATGAACTATAATAAAATAACAACGTAATAATTTGTCAATAATAATAATAATAATAATAATAATAATAATAATAATAATAATAAAAGTAATAATAATAAGTTATAAACAATTACATTGTTTCCTTTCATGTGAGCATAGATTACAATTTTTCCTGAAAATGTATGTTCATATGTATGTATGTATGTATGTATGTATGTATGTATGTATGTATGTATGTATGTATGTATGTATGTATGTATGTATGTATGGATGGAGGGATGGATGTATGTATATATGTATGTATGTATGTATGTATGTATTTATTTATTTATTAGCCGTCAGAATACAAGGATTCATGGCATCGTCAGATAACAATTACATGTTAATACAATAGTATAACAGTAATGTAAACAAATACAATAGTAATGACAACAATTATAATTACTACATAATAATAATCACTTTCTAACATTGTATATTTTATTATAATGACAATCTTGGCAGTTTGTCTTATGACCAGGTACATGAAGAGGAAGGTAAGGAGCAGTAAACAGGGAAAACAGCAATCAATAACAGTATATAAAATAGAGATTGTTACATTTCCTGTTCAAGATTTAAATTTAGGTACTCGTTTATGCTCAGTGGCATGTGCGTCAACAGTATATTTTTTACCGATTTCTTGAAAATATTTTGGGTACACTTCCTGATATGTAAGGGGATCTTGTTGTATAATTTACAACCATTATGAGATATACTGTTAAGACTTCTGGTAAGCCTGTGGTATTTTAAATGCATATTACTGGAAGTTCTAGTGTTGTAGTCATGGTATTCAGAGTTTGGTATAAATTGTTTTGCATTCTGATGGATGTAACAGACTGTTTCTAGTACGTAGATTCAGAGGACCGGTAGTATATTGAACTCTTTAAAATGCCTCTGCTCTCAGTCCGTATTGGAACTTATTTCATGATTTTTATTATTCTCTTCTGCAATTTTAGTATCTGTAAGGATTTTGATGATGAGCCCCAAATGATTATGCCATATGCAATAACTGAGTGTACATAACCATAGTATATTGACAATAGAAGCTTCAGGGGCGATATTTTGGTTAAGATACGAAAGACATAACATAATCTGGATAATTTTTCATTCAAGAATTGTATATGATATTCCCATGTTAGATTTGAGTCAATGTATATGCCTAGGAACTTTGTATAACTTTCTTCCTTAATCCTGATATTATTAAGTAATATTTGGACAGGATTGTGTAATTGTTTTGGCTAAAGTTTATACAAATGGTTTTGTTTGTGTTTAGTCTTAATTTATTGTGTAATAGCAATTTCTCTAAATGAGTTGATGTTTCATAGATTTTTTTTCAAATTATCCCTATTAGTATCATTTATAATAATATTTGTATCGTCTGCAAAAAACACTGTCTTGGCTTGGGCTATACTTATTGGAAGTTCATTTATATTCAAAAGGAACAATATAGGTACAAGTATGGAACGCCGCGGAACACCATTTGTTAGGGGAGGAATGTTTGACTTGACTGCTCCAATTTCAACTATTTGCATTCTATTGTTTAGATACGAAGCGAACCAGTTCCCTACTAATCCTCTTATACCAAAGCGATTCAACTTCTGAATTAGGATTTCATGGTTTACCATGTCGAATGCCTTACTAAGATCAAGGAAAAGTCCAACAATGTGCTCTTTGTTGTCCTTGGAGCTTAGAATAGATTCTGTGAAATTTATGATGGCATTACATATTCCTTTTCCTTTCCTAAAGCCAAATTGAGTCTCACAAAGTATATTATTTACTTCCAGGAAAGATATCAGTCTAGAATACATAACTTTTTAGTCTCTTTTTCAGTTTCCTATTGAAATTTACAACCTCACTGTTGACACATGATGTTGTAGAAAGGTCATGTCTATGTAGAGCATTCATTACTATGATATTTGTATGATCATTTCTTTCCACAAATTTTTGTAGATGACGTAGTCCATTGTCTCTGTTGTTCCTGGCTATAACATTGGAACCTCCCCAGATCACTACCGTGTCTTTTTTGGTCATTTTCTTCATCTCTTCTTTTGCAGAAGTTGTTATAACGTCCAGGCACATACCAGGCTTTACTAAACCACACACTTCCGTATATTCATTCACATGTAACCTTAGCTCAGATGCACACCCTCTGGCATGACTATCACCTATTACCAGTATTTTATGTTTTTTACGTGTGCTAAGATTAGGCCTACTGGAACTGGTTTGATTCACTGCTTTCGCTGCTATTGGCCTTCTTCCTTCTCCATCAACTTTTTTTCCCTTCTTCACTCATCTGATGCCGTTCTTCGTATTGTAGAGGAGTAAATCTATTACTTGTAGGTATATTTTCCACAAGGCTGGTACGAATATTTCTGCCTCTTTTTCTATCAGGTCGAGTCCAAGTTCCATCAGTGGAAATATTATGCCTACAGTACTGTCCTTTTAAAAGGACCCCTCTTTCTATCTCAACCAGTTACAAGTACGTAGAATCTTTAGACACCATAGATGTACTTCAATTATATACTGCATTAAATGTGATTTGTAAAATACACAAAAATTGCAAAATTATTTTTCATGCATATCTGGGTTAAGAGTAGACCTATGTGGTAGTTATAAGATTACCATCAACTGGTTTCATTAGCCCTATAGTATAGCCCAGCGGTTCCCAAGCTTTTTCGACTCGCGAACCCATTCCACAACGATCTTAGTTGGATGATCCATTGACTTATAAATATACATACAGTAGACATGCATAAAATTTAATTCCAAGCTGAAGGTTTAATAACCTTAAATTAACTTAACCCTTAACGGTGAAAACCTATAGTTACTCTAGTTACAGCTAAAAAGTTACACAACGTGTAGGCCTAGTTGCAATAATAAATACAAGTTTTCATTGTAATTACTCACCTCTTCCCTAGAATTCAGTGAGGAGGCTTTCCATGGCACCAGAGCTTTGAAGTCAGGAACCACAGAATTTAAATAAAGTCTCATATCACTTTCAGCACAAAGTCTGTTTCTGTATTTATTTTTTTAAATACGCATATGAATAAAACGACTTTTCGCACTTGTATGTGGATGAAAAGGATAATAATGCCGTTATGACTTTATTCGCTAACACGGGACTCCTTTAAACTCAACCAAAAATCAATTAATGACAAAGATTTAGAACTTTTCTTTAACTGAATATCCGTGGAAATTTCAAGAAGATGCTCTGTTTCATCTACGCTTAATGTGGATCTAAAATTGTTGACTCTTCGAAGGGAGAGCGAATCCAATTGTTATTGTTGGATATAGCAGGGAAATATTCTCTGAAGGTTTTTCCAAGTACCTTCAAATGTTCTTTAACAATGTTCTTGACATTTTCGTTCAAAGAAAGATGTTTTTCCACCAGGAAGTCGTGAAGGGTATCAAAGCACTCGGTTTTGATTGCTATTGAAACACGTTTCCCAAAAATTAAGTTTTTTAATGAATGATTCGATACGGTTTTGCACAATATAAACGTTTATATTTTACCCCTGGAGAGATAAGTTTAAACTGTTAATTTTTGAGAAAAGTCTGCCAAATAAGCTAAAGTCTGAAGCCAGATTTTATCTTCCATGCACTTTGCTTGGTTAAAGGCATGGCTGGTGAGAAAAACGTAAACTTCATCTTTAAGCTCATACAGTATGGAAATAGTTCTACCTCGAGATAGCCACCTAATTTCAGTGTGAGACAAATAAACACGTATAAATGCTTCCCATTTCCCCACAAAGCACTGGAAAGATGCGGGAATTTGTAGGACGAGTATTAATAAAATTAATTATTTTCACTGCATCGTCCAGCACACATTTCAATCCGTCGAGCATGCGTTTAGAAATAACAGCCTGTCTATGAATGCAACAATGTGTCCAAGAAGCTTTCGGCGCTACCGATTTCACTTTGGCAACAAACCCATCATAACACCCTGTCATAGATTTCGCACCATCTGAACAAATACCTACACAGCGAGTCCAGTCTATTCAATTTTCGCGAAAGTATTCGTCGGTTAACTTAAATATATCTCCTCCCGTAGTTCTCTCTTTTAAGGGTTTGCAGAATAGTTTCTCCTCTTCTACAGACTCCCCATTAATATAACGGACGAAAAGTAACAAAATGGCTAAATTGGCAACATCAGCCGATTCGTCAAGTTTAATCGCAAAAGAAGGACTGGCACGAACTCTTTTCAATAATTCATTTTTGACATAATTTGCTATGTCTCTAATCCGGCGGTTGATCGTATTGTCGGACAATGGTACCATATTGACTTTTTTTTTTAAGATTCTCCAAGCATGCACTGTACTACATCATTTATACATGACCGCACGAAATCTTCAGCTATTTAATGAGGTTTTGCAGTTTTAGCAATTCTGTAGCTAACGCAATAAGACGCTTTAAGAGCATTCTCATTGCCACAGTTTGCTTCGGATACAAAAGTAGTTAAATCATTTTTCCATTCGTTAGCTTTTCGTGTAAAAAATCAGCAGATTTGTTTACGAGGGTGGGGTGTTTAGTTCCTAGATGGCGTTTAAGTAGAGAAGGTTTCAGACTACTGTTAGCAAGAATGTCGCCACATACAACACACTGTGGTGTTGGACAGTCCTTGTCACCTATATATGTAATTCCAAACCTAATGTAATTATCACCGTACTTTCTTTTCTTTACACACGGTTTACTTTTGTCGGATTGACACACATAACTAGAAGCTGAATGACCTGTTGACACAACACTAACTTGAGATTTTGTTAAACCATGTTTCCCTTTCAAACTTCAGCTTTTCAACCAGTTATCCATTTTAATGTGAACTAGAGATGGCCGATATTTCACAAACCGATATTTTGTCACAGGTATTTTTTTGTCACAGATAACCCTGTGACTGATGACGCGAAATATCTGTGACAAAATATCTCTATCGAAATCTCCTCCGTATTCTGTGTGTTGCAACGTCTGCGACTGATATTTTCTCTTCTACGTCGTGGGTTTGCGCATGCGCACGATACAATAACAGCAATCGGGCGGTGGTATTTGATTATTTTTTTGTGACATTTTGTTCAATATTATTATTTTCAAAGTGATGATGTGTTGCAAAGTTATTAGCGGCATTATAATAATATAATCATGAATCTAGCATTTTGTTTTCATATTTAGTCTGCATATATGCTTTATAAATATTTTATGTATTCCCCGAGATCTTCACATTTTCATACTACTGTGAATTTATGTTAATGTGTAAGTATTTTCCACCCAATTTTTACGCAGTAACAATATTTTTTTTTAGTTATACTATTAATTACAAACAGAATAGGCTAGTCACAGGAGCCTACATTATTTTAATAACTTTACCGTCCTGTACTTCTCTCATTTATGCATGATCCAGTTTTAATGTATAGCTCCAACACGAACCGTGCAGGGTAGTATTAATTAAAATAATTAAACTTAAAATAAAATTATTTTTGTAATAAGTTCTTCACCGGTATGTTGTTTATGGTTATTAACTCTTATGAAATCGCACAGTGCTTCCTAACATTGGTACTTGTGTGGGGTGTTATTTCACCCCAATTAATAGGCCTAATCAATGCTCTAAACTTGATATTTAGTGATTTTTATCTTGATATTGTTAAAATAATCAACTTGCAAGTAATTTTCAACTTTTAAATATAATACTATGGGGCAGTTAGCAAAAATTGTCAATTTTATAAATTCCAAAAAGATTGACATCTAGCAGACACTGCTCCATCAAATCGTTCTCATTGCCCTTGCACACTTTTAAAATAGGCCTACACTTACACATAAATGGGATAATTAATTACATTTGAAAATAAGGGGCATCAAACGTAAATCATGTTAATTCACTCCGTGTCCCTGAACGTTATGTTCTTCCGAACTTTCGAAGCATTTCTCACAAGCCGATAACAGCATCTAGGCCTATATAATTAAAACCGAACGAGACAAAACTGGCTAATATGATGGGCAACTTATTTGGCTAAACTAACTTTGAGATAGTTTCCTTCGTATTCCCCTTATACACCTTGCATATACGAATCTGTGACAGGTCAGGTTTGGTTGGTTTAAGCTTTTATTATGCCTAGACATATACGATCAACGACTAAACTAGCGTTTAGGTAGTTCCCTTCGTACTACGCATATACACCTTGCATATACGAATCTGTGACAGGTTAGCTTTGGTTAGTTTAGTATGTGTTATGCCTTGGATATACGATCAACTGAATCTCCACAAAAAATCAAAGTCGACGACTTTCACTTCCGAAATCACCGAAACTACCTCAGCGTTAGTTTAACCTAAGCAACTCTCTCTCCGCAAAAAAAAAAAAAAAAAAAAAAAAAAAAAAAAAAAAAAAAAAAAAAAAAAAAAAAAATCTTGCAAATGCAACGATTTTCACATCCGAAATCGCCGAAACTACTTCAACGCTAGTTTCACCATCTTATTATGAATGATATAGTGATTACACGATTAAATAATAATACCATTGGTTACCAATACTTCATCTTGTGTAAAATTCTGTCTGAACAACCGTTTTGTTTTGTAATTATTTTCCATTGTTTTTCCGAATACTTACGTTTCGTTAATTTTTATTATGACTCAGTATTATGATGTTAATGCACGACTTAAAATAATTTATCCATTATATTATATTCAATAAAAAGAATCAATTTTTAAAACGATTAGGATAATCACATAACCTCACTTTCTCCATACCCAACTACATTACAAAATTATCAATTGATTCTGTATCTACAATCAATTACGATATAACGTCTTGGTATATGAGGTTAACTTTTTACATGTTACTGTTCAGTTAGATTAGTATTTATTTCTTAATGGTACATGTACATAAGTTATTTGTTGGATTTTCCCATATAAACCACTGATGTGTGGCGTGTATAGAGAAATCGTATTCACATTGCACTGCTCTTCAATATTTCCTGTTAATTTTTATCGGTGTGACAAAATGTCGGTGTAATTTATGCATATTGTGCTTACTTATCGATATAAAATATCGGTGTGACAAAATCACAGGTAAAAGTCACAGATATTTAATTGTCACAGTCACAGTTGTCACAGATACTTGAAAATATCGTTTAAGCTCAACTCTAATGTGAACGGAAACGATTCTGATACGCAACTGACAACTTACTGCTTTTGCCACAAGGAAAGAAGAAGTAGGCTATTGTTGAAATTTCACATTAACAACTAAAATCAAAGGCCTGACCACCATGTAACGGTTAATTAGTCGAGTCGTGGTACTGTTGTTAGTATTGTTAGAACACAAAGAAGCTGGCAGACTGAAATTCCATTGTAGCGAAATCAAATGAATTCCCAACGTTGTTACATAACTGTAAATTAGGCATTTGCTGTAAATATTCATTTATTGTGGAAATAATATGATAAATTCCCGATGTTACACATACGTAACGAGGGGCATTATAGGGTTAATTTAATTTTAAAATAATAATAATAATAATAATAATAATAATAATATTATTATTATTATTATTATTATTAAAGTTTTGGCGAACCCCTTGAAATATTTTCCAACCCCCTCATGTTTCGGAGCAGAATTTTTCAGGGAATGTGATAAACTGCTCGTTTGGAGTGAAACTGCGACTTATCTACCTTAACTTTAGTAGTAAAATCACTGTTTGGAGTCAGTCTGAACTAGTTTTTCATCTTTCCTGAAAAATCTGATTTTTGATAAAGTGCAGTTTTATTTGATTCTAAGCGACTCATATACTCCATATTATTATTATTATTATTATTATTATTATTATTATTATTATTATTATTATTGTATAAAACACGCACAACTGTTCAATTTGTTCCTCTCCTTATAATGATACGTCAGGCCATGTTCTCCTTTCCATTAATTCTGTACCAGCATGTGTTTTAAACAAAGATTGATATTGCGATAAACTGTTGCCATTAATAAAGCAGCGACATGAACAATTTTGAGTTCAAGTCTGTAGGTGAATTAAATCGGAAAGTAAGCAAACCAGTGGTCTTATACCAAGTCCAAGTGTCCAAGTTTAATAAATATTAATAATATATTCTCGGACGAATAGCGGGAGTTTAGACAATCAGTGAAGTTCATTATGCCTAGGTATAATAGGAACAACGTAATATTTCTACTTATTGTGCTACAACGAAAAAAATCACAGTAGCCTATTTCCTAAGGAAAATCTTTACGCGCCCATGTCAGTCAGCAGAAATCGGCTGCGTTCGTCCCAAAGTCACGTGTTTCAATGTTGATACCCCTCAGTAGCTTTCTGCGTAGCTATACACGTTCTCTATATTATACTAACTATATTGACTCCCTAAGTCTGACGTCAGAAGCTGCCGTTGCCATGGTGATCGCCATCTTGCTTTCTGAACAACTCTCAAGTCGTGTATTATGTTATACACTTATAAGTTGATAGCAAGTTTATGGTGTTAAAGTAAAGTAGAATAATAGTTTAAGTAGCTTATATGCATTTTTTTACAAGTTTTGTTAATTTTTGTGTGCGTGTCTGTGTATATTCAAAGTACATGCGGTCTAGTTATTTCCAGGGGCGTATATTGCGGGTGTTCAAGGTGTACGCTGGACACCCTGTAAATTCGGTAATCTCATTTTTTATTTTAAGTTGTTTTATATAATGCAACAATAATTGTAGTTTATCACAATTTAATGCGTGTTAATCTCATTGGAAGTTGACGTATATAGTTCAAGACTAATTTTAATTTATTACCATTTAACTATTTTAAATGCCTGCTGGTTGAATGTGCACACCATCCCCAGAACGGCTTTCGTTTTATAACGTACGCTCTGCCTGACGAAGTGGGATGAGGTATGGTCTGGTTGTCCTGTCCGTACAAAAGAACATCCCCTGTTGAGAGTTACTGCTATAATTCTCTGCGCGCGCAAGGTGGCATGGTGCGTGTTAATCTCATTGAAAGTTGACGTATATAGTTCAAGACTAATTTTAATTTATTACCATTTAAATATTTTAAATGCCTGCTGGTTGAATGTGCACACCATCCTCAGAACGGCTTTCGTTTTATAACGTACGCTCTGCCTGACGAAGTGGGATGAGGTATGGTCTGGTTGTCTTGTCCTTACAAAAGAACATCCCCTGTTGAGAGTTAATGCTGTAATTCTCTGCGCGCGCAAGGTGGCATGGTGGGGATAGTCGCTTCTCTCAAGCTCGCAGGTCGTCCTGTATACAGGCAGATCAGCTTGTCAATTGTAGCGTTACAAAATATTGTGTTTGACGTGTGTGCTTACTGTTTGTGTCAGTGAATTTACTGTGTTTAGGTTTTACTAGAGTTCATAGTTGTGTGCCAGCGCAGGTGAACAATTTAAATTACTTATTTAATGATAATAGCATTTGGAAATGTACACTGTAAAAGATCTTTTGCAAAAGCCATTCTCTTCTCGCCCACTAGAAGAGAAATTACATATAGTGAATAAGGGTAGACCTACCCCGCCAGTTACGAATTTAGTGTAACAGTACAAAACAAAAAGCGAACAATACACTAGAGTTTTTCTATTTCACAATATGAAAATGTAGAATGGTTAGCGGGTTGTGAAACTTCGAACAGATTATTTTGCTGGCCATGAGGTTTTGAGTAAGCATGGAATTGCTGACTTAAATCACTTGTCTAATGCACAGCAAAAACATTCAAAATCTCAAACTCATGTACAATGTTTCCTGAAATCAAAACTTTTCGGCAAACAGCGAATTGATACTTTACTTGATGATCAACGAAGAACTGATAGGTACCAGTAAACACAACAAACAGGTTAAGAAAAATAGGGCCGTATTGATACGAATCATAGACGCTATTTTGTCTTCTAGCTAACCAGGAGCTCCCTCTACGGTGACATGACGAATCAGTTCTTTGAAAAAAGGAAATTTTTTAGAATTTTTGAATGTGTTAAAAAAATATGATTTACTTTTAGAAAACCATCTAAATTCGTCCACAGTGTTCGAGGAACTTCTCCATTGATTCAAAATGATATCATAGAAGCTATTGCTGATGTAGTGAAAGAAGAAATGAAAAATGAAATTACCTCAGTTTCAATTGTAGCTATAATGCTTGATCAAACTTTTGATATTGGGAACAAATCTCAACTATCTACAGTTCTTCGCTATGTAAAGGGCGATTCTATCTATGAAAGATTCTTGGGCTTTGTAGATGTTAACATTATGTATTAGTTGTAGTGACATAAAATAAATCGAAGTCTTAAAAAAAAATGAAATCAAACAATTCAGGCCCCACATGAAATGTTTAGCTACCATGACTACCTGACCTCACGGGATTTGTCTACCTCTGATTTTTACAAGGTAGATACGCATCTAGATACTTTACTCGTAGATCTAATTAAAGGTTGGAATTAAGAAATGGAAATACATAAATGTCAGCACAAAATAAAAAGTAAAATAAATTATGAGTGCGTGCTTTACGAGTCTCTACATATTAAAATCAATGACTGTAAACATTTTAAGTGTTGAAATGAAAATTTTCTCCTTTTTGATAAAATACATTTTGTTTTTTGCTACCAAATTATTCTATTGGAGCACTCATTTTCCAGCACTTAGCTGTGTTACCTGAATTGATCGGGTTGCTTAGAGGTTCTAGGTCAGTAGTGTCAGAGTTATAAGCTCTAAAACCGGTTGTGGAGCTAGAGAGTGCAGTCGGAGCGTGAACTTCTTATGTCTGTGGAAGCACCGGAGTACGCAATGAGTCATAGTGGAGCGCTCAGCTCCGTTTAGGCTCTGTCTGACAACGCGCATTTTATGACCTTGAAATCATTCGGGAACGCCAGGCGTTAGGACACTTGCAGGAGATTATCAAGATGAATCGTGTAGGAACCTGCAGATTGCAGTGGGATAAGAAATCATGGTGTACAAACACTAGGTAGGTAACAAACGCGTAGAGTTAGGCAAAATATGTTACAAACCGTAGCATTTTAAGTAGATATCCATTGTTCATTGTTTTTTTCTAGATTGCTTTTGTAAAAAAAAAAAAAGTAATAATTGAATATGACACGATTGAAATTAGGAACATAAATACATTTTCACAACGTATAATGCTACTTTATAACGTAACAAGCACTTAGTAAAACTGTGTTCAACAGCAGTTATTTATTTGTACTACCTAAAATCTAAATTATGTTTTTCCACTGATTTGGATATAATAGTTTTTCTGCAAGCGTGAAGTTTTCATTTACCTATACCTAGCACAAAAACTATTGCTTTCAATTGAGAAACAAATAATTTTTTACACAAGCGTTGCACTTTCTTCTCCATTATCCCCAGCTAAGTTTTGTATTCCCTTCGCTACAGTGTTTCTGGATAAATATAGTCTATTTTTTGTACTTACTTATCTTATTGGGTGACATATTGGCAAAATCATCTACAATACAACTCTTAACTAAAGGCCAGCAGAGAAAGGATGAGACGTCTTTGCAATTTTGATGGACATATCTGATAATGACAATGCCATACTATTCATCAGATATTGCAATGCAAAATCAGAAAGTACGTAGTAAATCGTCATGAGGTGATTAGGAATTCGTATTATTTAAAAATTAGAAATGAAAATTAATATAACTCATAAATATTTTCATATACGCCTTCATATATTCTTTGTAAAATTCCAGTCTATTGTCGCCTTCAAAATTTCTGTACTTTTCTTCGTGATATTTTTCGTGATATCTTTTCATGTTACATTTTTTACGTTTTTTTTTTTTCATTTTATACACTGTGCGTCCGCACTACTTTTACTAAAAAATAAATGCCTCCATTCTGGGTTAAATTTACTGTGTGTTCTCATATCGTACGCGTTGCACACTCCTGGCCTACGATTTCCACTAGCTCCGACTAGTAGGCTAGCCCGTTAATGTAGTATGTTCATGTCTAATCTGCCGACGAGAGCGAGGGACACACTGAGCTCTTAAGATCGCGCTTGCGCCTATGGGCATCAATTGACATAACTACTCTAGGTCAGGGCTTGTCAAACTTTTCTTAGCGAGGGCCACATTAACCATCCCAGAAAGAATCGCGGGCTAAGTCACGTAAGTTTAAATTAAGTCTAATGAACAAAGTTCGTAAACAACATTAGTATTCAAACTTTGTGTTTTATTGACCTAAAACCTACACTTACATATTAATAACTGCTGCAATTAATACTTGACAAATTATTAGTCATAGTTGCATGGCAATGTAAAACGCAAACATCACATATTAATATCTGTTATAATACATGTAACATTAATGGTCTATATTGAATGTGAAGAATGAATCTGACTTTTCTGTGATATACAATAATTGTAAACATTTGTGGTTCTAATGAGCAAGACAGACTCTAAATGTTCATCAGACATAACAGGTCTATGCTTTGATTTGACATATTTCATTTTTGAAAATGTTTCTTCACATACATAAGTTGACGAAAACACTGATATTAATTCTCGTGGAAAGTCTTTCAAATTAGTATATGTATCACTCGGCAGACAGTTGAAATAGTCCACCATTTACCTTCCTTATATTTGTCCTTCAGTATGTCATTTCACTGTACGTCAATAACTCCCAGCTGCAATTCATGTGACAACTTCTCTACATTGCATTCAAATGGGCATTGAAACACTCTGATATTCTCTGCATTGGCATCGAGATCATAAAAGCAGTTCTGGAACTGTTGTTGAAGAGAGAGTATAACCTGCTGACAAAAAGCAACAGGAAATTCTGTTGTAGGGGAGAGTTGCCTTATTTGTACCATTTTACACATTTTATTTTTTCTAATTTTAACTGACAAATGTTGAATCATTTCAATAGCGACATCTTAATTCTTGGTATGTTGGGAGGATTTTCCTAAAAAGAAAAGTTTACTTCAAGTTGACATAAAGTCATTACGTTCAGTTTTCTAAATGTCTGCAATGAGTACAAATTAGGCAACTGGTTTCCTAAATTGTACCATTGGGTTCCTAAATCGTACCACATACATCAGGGCATCAGAGTTCTTGCTGTGGATGGTGTGTCCATCAAGCAACAGCAATACTGGCATTTCTTTGGTAGGATGGACGGACGAAATGAAATGTTGCATCCATTTGACGAACAATTCGGAGTTGATGTAGCCTGTTTCTGAAACTGTAATAATAATGACCGGTGGAGCACCAACAGACAGATCATAATCATGGGAGGAATATATTGATTAGATGCACTGGCACATCGTTGTATTCACTTCTTTTTCTCCACTCGATATCACACCCACTTCTTTCTTGCCTTTCCTTGCTACGATTTTCTGTGTCTTCTTCTGTACTGTGGAGAAGCCACTTTCGTCCACATTGAAAATTCTCGTGGATTCCAATTTGTATCTTTCACTAATGTTTTCCAGCAGATCGAAGAATTCATAGACACGTTCCTTGTTGAACCCTTTCGCTCGAGCCATGGATGTTGCCTCTGTCTGCCTACACAATTTGGGATGCCCCTTCAGATAGACGCGTGATAATGGAGTCGTCGAGAATAGTAATGTGGAGGTACAAATATTTGAACACACTTCGTTCTAAAAGATCGGCAGGCCATAAAATTATATTTTTAGACGAGACATGGTATGACACCCATGATGTCCCCAAAAAAGGTTGGGATGATGGGAGTTGCTCATGTGCCTCCAGTGCCCCTGTATCTCGCGGGAAACGAATTATGGTTTTGCACGCAGGTAGTAGTGACGGTTGGGTTCCAAATTATTTGTTCCTTTCAGCTAGAAATATAGGTGACTCCAAAGCAGATTCACATGATGAAATTAATTCTGAAATTTTCGAGGACTGGTTTACAAACAAATTAATTAAAAATCTTCCAACAAGCCCTTCGTGTATAATTGTAACGGATAACGCTGCTTATCATTCCAGGCTACAGTTTAGGCTACCAAATAGATCCACAAGAAAGGATGATATTGTTAGCTTCATGGTACAACACAATCTAGAAGTACCTATTCCACTCCCCACTATATCCGTATTGCTGGAACTTATAAAAGAAACTAATATCAGTAGATAGTTTCTCATTGACAAAATTGCAAGAGATTTCGGCCATGAGGTTTTGCGGTTGCCCCCATATCACTGTAATTTAAATGCTATTGAACTTATTTGGGCGCGCTTAAAACATTAAGTTCGAAAACGAAATGTGACTCCATCACGTAGTGACAATGTATGCAGAACTATACGAGAATATGTTGAACTTATAAATTCGGAATTGTGGACAAAGTGTGTTAACAGGACAAGGGAAATAGAACGCCAATATATTGTTCGCGATTCTGAAAACGACAGAGACTCGTTCATTATAAGCGTAGGTGACAGTAACAGTGAAGGAAGCAGTTCAGATGAGAGCTAGGATGTCAGGTAATTAATAACTGTAATTTACATATTTATTTAATTAATGTAGTTAGATAGCATGAAAGTATTATTATTATATTATTATTATTATTATTATTATTATTATTATTATTATTATATATATATATATATATATATATATATTAGTTATAAAGTAGTCGTGTTTCTAGTTTGTACGGCCTGCAGTTTGAAAAAGACGCGACAACATCGCTGTAGAACAGTATGCAATCGACAGGTCTGTTATTGTTGTTAACCTTTTCTTTGATCTGCCGGTCGTTACTCCGGTTCGCGCGGCGATAATGTGTGAGCGTGCACCGAAAGAAGTCGCTGTTGTCAGCTTGCTGTGGTGCAATCTCTGGTTGCTCTGTTGCCACACTTCGCGCTTGGGCTGCCCAACCCACAGTCACCTGGCAGCTGGCCCCTTGCAACCAGTATATCGTAGCAATATAAATGTCACCACAGTACATGAGCAATTTTTTAAGAATCTGAGCCTCTGACTTGATTTCATCGATCAAAATTTGTGAACAAATTAATGTAATATAGGTATACTGTTTCTTTTTTATTGACTTTTATTTTTTTCAAATTAGTAAGCGGGCCAAACAAGAGTAGCTCGCGGGCCGTAGTTTGGCAAGCCCTGCTCTAGGTACCAAACGCAGGACTATAGTCACTCATAAGTAGAAAGCGTCGTCTTATATGATCTTGGAAAATACAAACGTTTCGTTTTTATTAGAATATCTGTCACGTAAGGAGACTACCTTGACAGTTCACATTTCACAGCTGTGTTTAGAATTTTTAAAGTTTCCGATAAAAGAAGAGTCCTCTTACGAAAACCCAGAGTTTACTGACGTCTAGTTAACTTCTGTTCGCCAGATGAGAAGCAGTAAACATTGGCACCACTTCAACATTTATGACTTGAAAGTTGACTGTTGAAAACCGTACGCGATGTCAGGCTAGTAAGTTACATTTTGAATTCCACTTGAGTAACGAGAAATAGGATTATTTTGATTTCAGTGACACGTAAGGCAGGCATGCTTTCAGAGCTTCATTCTAGAAAACGGTTCGTTTAGTTCGAGTCGTGGGTTTGAAAGGATGACCTTGTGTAGAGCATCTTTTACATAAAATGAAGTCATATGTATATCCTATTGAATGTACTCCACGGAAACTTTCTAGAATTAAGTTTCAGATCAAGTTTTGTGGAAAGAAACAGTATCACTTAATATTTATACATTGATACATTTCGGTCTTAAAAGAAATGTTGAAGCAAAGGAACTACTACTCTGTAGAATTACGAAGTAGGAAACCGATATACGTAGGCTTAGTATCAACATGGTGGAAAGTTAGTATATAGTGTACCGAGTGAAATGAAATGAGTTTAAAATAAAATACGATGCAGTGAAGTAAAATAAAATAAGTTAAAAATGAAACAAAATAAATATAAAATAATATAATATGGAGTGATGAAACTTTAAAAGAAATAAGTTGAAATAAAATAAAATAGAATGGAACAAAACAAGGTAAATTCACATGAAATGGGATAAGTTTTTATATTTTTTATCACCACTCCCAATATCACTCTCAGCTGATCATACGTCAACAATTATAAGTGAAGCTCAAAGCCTGCTAATACTTGCATTTTAATTTATTAACTTATCTGTACTTACAGTATAATCTTCATGATATACAATTTTCCAGTTACCCCTGAGATGTCACTACTGCTAGTGATCACGATGACATTTTTGCCGATTCCTGGTGTAGTGCATCTGTATGTATAATATTACTCAATAAATCCACATATCTAGTAAAAAGGCCACCATTGTACTTCAGGAAGTAATATAGTTACGACTGATTGAAGTAAAACGAAATCTATCTATTTTTAAATGACGATTCACGTAAATAAAAAAAAAATATTATCAGATAAGTATGCTTAAAATATAGGTTACATATAAGCTTAGTTACTTTATATAAATTTTTGAAAAATGAATTGCATAATTGTAGATCTATATTTACTTAAAAATACAGTTTATAAATTAAATCATGTCATATATTGTTAACCTCTCCACTTTCTTTCTTTCTTTCTTTCTTTCTTTCTTTCTTTCTTTCTTTCTTTTTCTCTTTTTCCCACTTCCTTTCTCTCCGCCTTTATTTTCATAATGAGATATAAAGTATCAGAATGAGATTATGTAACTTAGGCATGCAAATGATAAAATGAAAAACTAAATTCTTTCGAAATGCACAATGAGAAAGTATGTGCCACCTTGATGACACTGTTCATTCTGCTTTGTAAGTCTTTGACTGTATGACGATTAAGATAATGTCTCTTGAATTTCTGCGACATCATTTGCAGATAATAATATTTATTTGTTTAATATTTTACTTTCTGAAACAAAAAAGACATGACCACATTTCACAACAACTCAAACTTGTAACCTGTAAAATAATAGGTCAACGCTTAACATTCATGAAGGATTAAACTACAAAAATGATTACATGTTACAGCAAATGAAGTACCATTGCTAATGGACACATCTTCAGGATGATTTCTTTTTGTGTTAGTAATATTCCATGCAATGTAAATGTCGAGAACATATTTAAATACGGAAAATGTGGTTAATTACGAAGTTTTCCCACAACAGTAAGCTAGAGATCCAAAATCTCTCTTTTAATCTATGCAATGCTTCAGTACAATCAATGTATTTCGAACTGACATAAAACCCATGGGAATCTCTATTTGCAGTAATAGCAGGCTCATGATTGTTTGTTTTAAATTGTAACTCTTTTCCATTAAATCCTTACAGTAAATTTATAGCGGTATTTGTGAGAGTTCGGAGTGATCTTAATTTATTATCGAGAGCAGAAGAAATAATATGAACAAAAACTATGCATTATCACAAGAACAAAGTTCTTCATTTTAACATGTCACCACAATGAAATTGTTTTGGTGAGAAGAACTTTAGTAACAAAAATAATCATTCTCATTCATGACGCAGCGATATGTCTTGCATAATTTTAATAACAGACACTGCAATGACGGGAGATGTAGATGTCTTAAAACATATTAAATAAAGAACCAACTGAAGGCACTTTCTTTTAACTACAACAGTGAATCGATTGTACTTACTGTTCCGTAGTTGTCTGCTTTGATTGGCTCAGGAATTATCTAGTGAATTGCCCTCCTTATCATCTAATCGAGGGATTTGTCAAGAACACGCCGCCTACCGTTTTCTGAGCACATAAAAATGCCTGAGTCCTTGCTATAAAACAAAATTAGTTCAAAATGTATTTCCTCATGTTTGTAAGAGTTTTCCGTATAATCCATATCTGAATAATTTTAATGGAAAAATTGTTCCGTGGCTGGGTATCGATCGCTGGACCTCTGGGTGAATGCGCTAGCGCTCTTACCAACGGAACTATCCAAGAACTTCATCCGTCGCTCTCTCAATTTTTCCACTTATGTCTCCTATGAGCCAGAGGTTCCGAGATCGAAACCCGACCCCAGAACAATTTTTTCCCTAAAATTATTCAAGTCTGTTTCACAAGGAGCTTTACCTGAAAATTTAGATTTGTATAATCTATAACCCAATTCATAAAAGTCGGTTCTACTTCTGATCCATATACAAAAATCCATAATAAATTATCTTAAATAATAACAAGAATTTACTGGTCATATTTCGACCAGCACATGCCACTTCTGTACCTAAGTGGTACATTGTGAACTTCTTCTGCGAATTTGGGTTCGAATTACAGTACTGACTGATAGACAAGATAATATGATGAGAATTTTCCCAGGAGTTTCTCTCAACTACACAAATTTCAATCCACCAGCATTCTCCATTTCATTATACGTTCTCCATAATCTCATCTTATTGAAAATAAATGTAGCATGAGTTGGTGTACGAAATGGGGACGACCGTCATATAAAACTTCCCCTCTAATGCTCATGATCCGATGAAAAATGTCGGGGCTCTCTATGGCAAGATTAGAGTCCTCAGTCTGGTAACTGCTACTAGATTGTCTGACCTGTCTGTGCTAACTTTGGTGTGAAAATCCACTCTTAGTAGTTCACTCATCTCGTCTCTTCCTCTCAAGGGGTAAGTTCAATATAAGACCGTAACGTCACAGTAGAGAAGTACTTCAATCTGCCAGGAAAAAGACGCAGAGTGAAGTTCTTCGGACTCCATTATATTTAATAAACTATGACGTTTAAAAATACTAGGCTACTCTATTAAATACCGTTTATAATTTTGTGCATAATGAACCTGTGGGCTGTCACTCAAATTTAGACTATTGGAAACTCGAATCATCTGGCCCAGATATTGCTCCGATGATTTGTGAATCGTCCTGGATATCACCTCCCTACAGGCAGATATTTTTTTTATTATTTCACTAATATTGTATGATACTGTCCGCCCTTTCGACAATACGAATATGCATTCAGTCTTCTTAATTTTCAGTCACCTGTCAGTATTTTGTACAGTGCTTTGTTTCTACGCAACTTCCTTTTTTTATTGCATGATATATAGGCTAGAGAAGTTTTATATAATGTAGCCCAGATGCAAAACCAGCTAACTGCCAAAAAATGAAAAATGAGATAATGGTAACCATGGTTTCAGTTCGTCATTAGCTACGTAATAAGCCATACATTCGGTTACAAATCCAACTCTAAACCTTTTAAATCTAGCAAATAAAATTGCATACGGTTGCAAAACCTGCTAAGTGTGGAGAGCGTAAGGATGCAATACCTGCTAACTGCACAATGCCATGTTTACTTTTGCAAAACCTGCTAAATGTCACTGAGACAACATGTCCATATTGAGAGTTACGGATGCAAAAGCTGCTATTTCGATCTCCATAAGGATTACATTGAGCATACTAAAATAACGAATAAGGTATTATTAGACGCTGATAATAAAGCTACTTTTTGCTAGTATAGTTAAATTGACTATACTGCTGCATTTAAGACATCAGCTGAGAGTTTCTGCCCGCGCTTTATCGGGGACTTCTAGCCTTTTATGTTAAGTGTGTTGAAGTCTTGAAGTGGTTAGTGTGATTATCTTGCAGTTTTTTCGACTTTTGCCAAAATGAGTGTGGATGGATATGGTGTATCCTGTTTCAATAACTCTGTTAGTGTTGAGGGAGAAGATACAGATGATGAAGAGAATGGTACCAGTGAAAAGGCGAATCCAAAAGTTTAAACAATAAAGGTAAACATTTCCAAAAGGACTATATTCCAATGGGTGTCATCCTTAAAGAAGCAAACATCAGGGACATTGAAAGACTTCTGGAATTGCACTTCGGGTAGGACTGGTTTCGGAATGCAAACCTGACCTTCTACACCGAAATGTTCAACCAGCAGCAAGACCTTGCTGTTGCAGACCTGAGTGAAGATGAGGATGAACATACGGATGTAGTGGACTTCGAACTCAGGGATGAGGAAGAACCGAACATTTTGTAAAGTGTTATATTACATTGATGTTTGTAGAAATTGCTACACCAAGAAGGATACATGTGACTGAAATGAAATTGATATCACAGTTTAGATACATGACAATACACAAGGATTAGAATTACAGAACTGTACCTGATCTGTGACCGTGAGATTTCAGTATGGAATGAAGCCTCCATGCGCTGCAATCAGAGCTTGTAAGCGTCGTGGTATGGATACAAAGAGTCCCTGGATATGTTCCAGGGGATCTCCCTCCACGCAGTTTGTATGCGAGTCCACAAAGCGTCAAGAGTGTGTGCTGGAGGACCATGACGAACAAGTTGCCGACCAACCATATCCCAGACATGTTCGATGGGCGAAATGTCTGGCGAACGTGCAGGCCAGGAAAGCAGTGATACCCGTCGTTCTTCGAAGAAGACTTGCACAATCCTCGCCACATGTCACCGGACAATGTCCTGCTGAAATATGGCATGTGGAGTTGCCTGAGGGAGGGGCAGTACCTCGGACTCTAAGACCTCTCTAATGTAGCGGTTGAAGTTCAGATTGTCCTGAATACGTAGGAAGCGAGATCGCATATTGTGTCACACTAGGAACTTGTCCGCAATGCCGCTCAACAATGCAGGCTCTCAGACTGCGTTCACCACGGTAGTGCTTAACACGTATGTGACCATCACTGTAGGACAAGTTGAAGCGGGACTCGTACGAACACACTACATTTGGTACTCTGTTTTACACATCTCCCGAGTTTGGAGTCGTTCGGGCCATTTTTTCTGGGTGTTGTACTTTTCACAAACAGTAGTACATAAGGAAACCTTCAAGCTATAACATTAGTACTCTGTTCTCCTTTTTTAATTTTTTATAGTACAATATTTGTGTGTTTAATAATATTTAGGTATATAACGAAAATAAGAATGTTCTCTTCTACCGTCAGTTTGTTTCCAAGTTAGTCTTGTCAGATAAACTGTTAACATTGATCAAATACCAGGTTTTGCAAACTAATCTATCGTTAATATGGCTACCTATAGAGTTGCAAATCCTGCTAACTGCTCTGTTCGGCTGCAAAACCTGCTATTTGCAAATTAATATACAATATAACTAATTACCTATTAATCATATATTTCTGCGCTGTAGGAAGACAAACTAAATATTTTTTCCCCATTTATTAAACTAGAAATCATGCCTCTAGCATCTGTGGTTAAGTTTTTACACAATTTTCCTCATTTACCAAAATTCGTCTAACTTGCAAATAGCTGGTTTTGCAAATTGGCTACTCTAATATTCTTATTGAATTCGGTATTCCAAAGAACTAGTTCTATTAATTAAAATGTGTCTCAGTGTAACTTACAGTAGAGTCCGTGTAGGTGAGTTTCTATCTGATGCTTTTCCAATTCACTGCGGCTAAAGCAAGGAGATGCACTATCACCTTTACTTTTTAACTTTGCTCTAGAATACGCCATTAGGAAAGTTCAGGAAAACAGACATTATTTGGAATTGAACGGGTTACATCAGCTTCTTGTCTATGCGGATAACTTGATAATGTTAGGAGAAAATCCACAAACGATTAGGGAAAACACGGGAATTTTACTGGAAGCAAGTAAAGAGATAGGTTTGGAAGTAAATCCAGAAAAGACTAAGTATATGATTATGTCTCGTGACGAGAATATTGTACGAAATGGAAATATAAAAATAGGAAATTTATCTTTTGAAGAGGTGGAGAAGTTCAAATATCTTGGAGCAACAGTAACAAATATAAATGATACTCGGGAGGAAATTAAATATAGAATAAATATGGGAAATGCCTGTTATTATTCGGTTGAGAAGCTTTTGTCATCTAGTCTGCTGTCAAAAAATCTGAAAGTTAGAATTTATAAAGCAGTTATATTACGGGTTGTTCTGTATGGTTGTGACTCTCACTTTGAGAGTGCAACATAGGTTAAGGGTGTTTGAGAATAAGGTGCTTAGGAAAATATTTGGGGCTAAGAGGGATGAAGTTACAGGAGAATGGAGAAAGTTACACAACACAGAACTGCACGCACTGTATTCTTCACCTGACATAATTATGAACATTAAATCCAGACGTTTGAGATGGGCAGGGCATGTAGCACGTATGCATATAGAGTGTTAGTTGGGAGATCGGAGGGCAAAAGACCTTTGGGGAGGCCGAGACGTAGATGGGAGAATAATTTTAAAATGGATTTGAGGGAGGTAGGATATGATGATAGAAACTGGATTAATCTTGAACAGGATAGGGACCGATGGCGGGCTTATGTGAGGACGGCAATGAACCTGCGAGTTCCTTAAAAGCCATTTGTAAGTAAGTAAATTTGATATATAGGCTAAAGTGAAAGTGTTGCGGTTGTGTGACTTATCGATGTGCAGATTGCCACGGAAATGTATTTTTACATAATCTCTGATACCCGAAAATTGTTCTCCGTATCCTGCCTACTGCGATATGTTCTAAACTCTTTGAAGGATATTATTAATTATTTATCTAACATCAACGATTTAATTAAATATAGAAAGGTATAAGTACACGAAGTAACAGCGTAAAATTGCGAAAATATATATCTATGTATAAAAATAATACAAAATAGAATTTGCTTGTAAAAAAATATAAATCTAGATTCTCACATAAGAAATAAGGCTGACAAATTAAATAATTTAGTTAATATATCGTTGCGAACGTATTTATCAGAAATAATTGTTTAAATAATTAAATCTCTATTAAAATTATAAAAAATTCTACACTTTCTTTCTAAATACTCCCAAATGCCACACAACTGCTGGATTAAAACACAGCAGAATTTTGGACACAAAATATATAATGCTTTAATTAGAGCATACCCTGAGCTAAGTACACTTAACACACATAGATTTAAGAAACAAATCAGATTAATTATTTAATTGTTTAAGCTAATTGAGTTAAAAATTGATACTCTAATATTTATGTACTTCTGTATTTTCTATTTGTATATAGACCCTATTATTACATGCTGTATGTATTTTACCATTTATTATTGTTATTGTGCTCAATGTATATAGACCCTATTTTTACATGCTGTATGTATTTTACCATTTATTAATGTTATTGTCCTCAATGAACTCTCTTAATTTTGTGATATATTTTGTATAACTGATCTGAACTGCTCCCGAGCACAAGCTTCTGCTCTTTCGGGTTGCAATGCCTAATGTAGCTCAAGTGTAAAGTATTAAATAAATAAATAAAATAAAATTAAATTAAATTCCGACCAAAAATGGAACTTATACGTAACTGTATGAATCTTTTAGAAAATTAATATGAAACAAGCTATTACGGAAATACCTACTGCACAATGTGAGGGACTTACATTTTCTGTCAAAAAGCAATATATAATAAATTGTACCTTCAATTTGAAACTTTTTGGAATAACATTTTAAGGCATATATATATATATATATATATATATATATAATTACCTTGTAAAATTAATATGACTTGATTTCATCTATAAAACGTTTCTTTGCTGTAGGAGTCACAAAATTTTCAGTCAGAACTCCTCTCTCGCAATAAAAAATGTTGGAAGTCAAGTAAAACAGCAAGATCATTCCGGGGCCCTTCTTATAATAAATAATTGCCTGCTTTTCATCGTCTATTGTAAAGATCAGCGTTGCATTCGCAAGTGAATGTGAATACAGAACTTTCCTCTTAAACAGTTTGTTTTCAAAGTACTAGTTCTTGCGTCAGAAGACAAAACGAAGTAAGTGCCAAAATACGGATTTTCAGGTTGTGATTGATTCACATACAGTATTTTATGCTTGTTTTGGTTGCAGGGATGTATAGTTGTGTATATATTTCGATATTCAAAGCAAGTGAGCAATAAAGCTTTCTTCATTGCACCTCTCATCATATCTGAAAATGGAGAACTTACTTCCTTATGGTTTCTGAGGTAAGAGTTGTTGTTTAAGAAGTAAATAATATGGTAAGAACTTCATTATAGTCATTATAATTGATTAAGAGAGTCGTGCACAACCGGTTACGAAAAAATAGAAATTATATATTGCTATTGAACGCGTGGCGCTGTAGTCAGTATGCAAAGCTCTTCCGTCTCGCAGAGTGTCTCAGGTTCGGTTTAACAAATATTCGAGTTGTTGTTTCTCACTCTTTCTGAGTGGTCGGCAAAGGCAGATCACATTGAGGCATGCAGGATTTCTAAGAGCCCTTGCAAGGACGTGATTATCACTGCGTAGGACTACTATTTAATTAATAATTCTTTTTCTCTCACTACAATGAATTAATCGATCAATCATCCTTCCATCCATCCATTGACTCATTGATTCATGATTGATTCAGTGATTCACTGAGTCGTTCATTCATTCATTTAATTATTCAGGTATTACAGTTGGTATCGTCAAGAGCAAAAACATATTATCTTCTCAAAAATGATATATTAATGAAATAATACACCTCCTTTGAATAATTAAAAGGCATTAACAACTACTGTTTTAGGGTACGGCCACATTGTCCCAGGTTTTCTGCTACTACAAATGTAGCTGCCGTAATTGTCGCAAAACGGATGGCCACACGGGCGCTACAATTACTGCTAGTTTATGCGTTAAATGTCGCTACGTGTGGCCACATGACATGCCACACATAGCGACATTTGTAGCTAGTTCTTTTACGTTTTGCAGCACTCAGCCCTAGTGTAGTGGAAGCTTTCTTCCGAGATGGAGTATGAAGCCAAAGTCACTTTGTGTGTGTTGTTACTGTACATTATTACGATCACACACAATTGAAGGGTACACGGGAATAACGATCAAGGTCCATTTTAGAAAGTTTCCAGAAAAAAGAATTTTAAAGTTTAAGCACTTAATTCTTTGTTATTTGTGTATTTAATATAAATTGACGTATTGGAATGTCAACAACGATGATTTCTTATTACTAGCTAGACCACATGATAGTACTTCCTTTCCACTATAAGATAGCATTATTAACTCAATTTCGATTTTTGATGGACCTTGATCGTTTTTCCCGTGTACCCTTCAATTGAAATGCGCATGAGAAGAAAATTTACAGCAGTGCCATAAAGTTAACTTCTATTTCTGTGTCAATTTTACAACAGGAAATATTGTTCGTCAGTAACAATCGGAAGTACGGTGTGGGTGAAGGGTTTGCTGAAAGGCTGTATGAAGACCTAATTTCTCGTGGTTCTGTAGAAGGTTCATTGGAATTGTACGACAGGTTAGATATGCTCTTCCCATTTCAATACATGAATTTCTGAAGCATCTCCAAGTAAAAAGGAGTTTTAAACATGACCCAAAACACGAGTCAAAAAGGCAATCTATTTGTAACATATTTGAGAGATCAGTCTTGTAAAAGAATTGTGTGTTTTTTTTTTTACCAAAAGAAGTCGCTGTGAAGGGTTTACTGGAACGCTATTGTATAGATTTTATTATTGAAGGAAACCTGTGGTCGAAAATGAAAGAAAAAAATGTGTACTCTCAAAGAACGGTATTTTAAAAAGAGTACAAGTAAACACATCTGTCATAAAAGTTCTCTTTTTCTTGGTTTTGCTGAATTCTTATTGGACGTTGCGGCAATTTAAACTTGACCCTTATATCCCAAAATACAACTTAAAGTGGAAAATTCCTTTATAACACAATAATATTTATAAACAATACTGATTTTTGAGGTCTGTCCTGGAAAAGAAGTGTACGTTTTTTTTTACTAAACAAAATTGCTGTGAAGGGTTTGCTAGAACGCTATTGTATACAATTTATAACTGAAGAATTCTTTAGGTAGAAATTGAAAGAAGAAAAATGTATGTACTTTTAAAGAAAGATATTTTGAAGAGAAAAAATAGGGCAACTTAACTGGACTATACATAAGCGAAGCAATATTTATTGGTACAGTATTGTTAGTAACAAAATATGTCATGTATATTGGCATCGTATTGTTATAAATCTGTCATGACAATAACATCCCATCTAAAAGTCTCCCTCTCTACTTCACTCCTTCATAAACACAAGTTGATACTGTTGGTATGATTACATATACATACTGAGAATTTCAACCATTAAAAAACGATTTTCCTTCAAATTTGAAAATCCCTTACTCCCATTGTACATCTAGGCTAACTTATTGGACGCCACTTAACTTTGTATAATAATAATAATAATAATAATAATAATAATAATAATAATAATAATAATAATAATAATAATAATAAACAGATGTATATTATGCGCGCAAGTGCATGAGAGAACATTTTGGATTTTTTATGTACCACATTTTTACAGCTAGCTCCCCAATTTTTACAGCTCGCACCCCATACGCACTCCCCTTGCTCTGATCCTGGCGACGGCACTGCTTGCAAGGCCTACCAACAACATCGGTAAGGTTGTTAAAAGACATGATAGGGCCAAAGAAGAAATTATAACATCCTGAAAGAACTATAAATCAAAGCAATATTATAGTAAAGGAAAAGCTGGGAAAGTCATGTCAGAAGTATGGATAGAACACGAATCCCGAAAGAAATCCTTGCAGTATGATCCTCGTGGAAGAAGATCCTTTGCTCACCGGGCTAAGAGATGGACTGATGTAAGACAGTAACAGATCACCTGGTTTAATACTTGTTTTGAACGATTATGATGAGATATATGTATTATAGAGTGAAGATTGGTAGTGTTGTGATACTAATAATATTATGATAGTACGTGTTGAGAATTTTTTTACAATTTTACTGAGCGAGAGAAGACCGGTTTTGTGCAGGAACTTGTCCACGAACATCCCCTTAATATTTGACGCAAAAAACCGATCTTACTCTAGCTCAGTAAAATTCTAAATAAAATTCTAAAAAAAAATTATCAAAATATTATTAGTATCACAATATTAGCAGCTTTTACCCATATATATCTGTAAATGTACGAAGACCTGTAAATCTTAGAATTTACCGGTATAACTTAACATTTACCGTTATAGTGCCGTAAAACCCCGAAATATCTTATTAGATGTATACATATTGAACTTTTACCAAGAAATGTTCGTAAATCTCAGGGTTTACCGATGCGAGCTGGTAAAAGCAAGATCGAAGAATCCAGAACGAAGAGTTGCGCAGGTTTAGATATGTATGCAAGCCACTCTTTGTTCGGATTCCGCATAAGTTCACTTTGTGTCCAGTATCGTGCGCGTACGTACAGTTCCCCAAAGAATGAGACGACTCTTGATCGCCGGAAGTTATGTTCTACACGCGGTTCACTCGATATCGACGTAGCCAGGAAGACATCTGGTCGTGCATGCGTAGGCCTATTTTCATCCTACTCCAAAGTGCACACCAGTGCTAAATGTTATCAGTTGTCTGTGTATTTTTAGTGTAAGTTTCTTTTTACGTCCTTGATCCTTTACCTTTAATGAAAGATTGAAATATACCGTGTAACAAGAGTCATTCGTCAAAGTGCAAGAACAATATTAATTTTGAAATGAGAAATGTAGACATATGGCAAAGACAGCAAGGAACATTATAAGGACCAAGACAAAGACAGCAAGGACCACGACAAGGACAAAGATTAGTACCATGGTTACATACAAGAAACACGACAAACACCACGTTAAAGATTATGCCACGACATAGACCAGCATAACGATTAAAATGACCAGGACTACGAAAAGGACTATTAGAAAGACAACAAGGACCGCGATAAGGACCAAAATCAGGACCATGATAATATACTACGACAAGAAACACGACAAACACGTTAAGGATTACGATAAATACCACGACATGGACCATGATATGGGCATTGAACTTTACCAGGATAAGGGCTATGACAAAGACAACAAATACTTATTAAGGACCATGACAAAAAACAGCAAGGAGGACGATAAGGACTATTACAGTGCCAACAATGGCCACAATAAAGACAACATAAATCACGGTAAGGGACATGTCAAAGACAACAAGGACCACGACAAAATAATAAGGATCACGATAAGGACCATGACAAAGAAAACAAGAACCAATATAAGAAACGCGATATGGATAAAGTCAAGGGCCACGATAATAATTACGAATTAGACCACGATAAGGACAAGATTCATGATAAGAGACACGACATAAACCACGATAAGGACCAAGACCATGATAAGGATCATAACAAAGACAAAAAATAGCACGATAACGATCATGATAAGGACCACAACAAAGACAAGGATTACGATAAGAAACATGATAAAGACAACAGTGTCCACGATAAGGACCGTGGCAAAGACAACAAGGATCATTACAAGATCTACGGCAACGATCACGATAAGGACCATGACATGGACCACGGGATAATCATCATAAGGACTTCGTCAAAGACAAAGACGATGTTAAGACCCATGACAACAACAAAACAAAGACAAGGGCCACGATAAGAATAACGACATGGGTCACGATAAACACTACGATAAGTATCACGATAAAGACCATGACAAACACTACGATAAGGTTCATAAAGACCAAGACAGCGATAAGGACTACGCGAAGGAGAATACGGACCACTATAAGAAACACGATAAGGATAAGGTCCAGGACTACGATAAGGATCACGACATGGTCCACGACACGCACCACAGGGTTCAGGATGATAAGAATCATAACATGAACAACTGTAAGGACGGCGACACTAACTACGATGAGGTTCACGACAAAGACTACGATAAGGATCAAGACCATGACAAAGACAAGGAGTAAGATAAGGGTTATTACAATGGCAACATATATCACGACAAAGGCAACAATGATCACGATAAAAAATGACAAAAAGAATGAGGATCACGATAAGGACTATGACAGAGAAAACAAGGACCAATGTAAGGAGCGTCACATGGACGAAGACATGGACCACGATAATAACCATGACAAAAACAGAAAGAACGATAAGGCCGATTACAATGACAACTAGGACCACGACAAAGACAACAATGTTCACATAAAAAATATGACAAAGGCAACAATTATCACGGTAAGAACCATGATAGAGACAACTAGGACCAATGAGTCATTCCATGTCAAATCAAACACCTACGAATCATGACAACTTAGTATTTGCTGCAATTTTTAAATATATTCTATTGATTAAATTAAATAACCCATGTGTAATTTTTTCGGGCTGACACAATTATTTAGTTATTTATTAAATGTTACTTTTTCCGTAAATTAGGATGCAACGTATTATGAAAATGGTTATAATGAAGATTCTATAAATCGTAGAAATTCCGTATTTAAATCATTTTAGGTTGCAATAATTGCAGTATTATATACAGTAGAAGAGATGGCGGTGCATAACGTCTAATCACTAGATTGTGCCTGGGTTAAATCCCAAATCTCTCCGCAATGCATATGACGAGAAGGCATATGTCACTGTTGATAGTGATTCGTCCGTCGGATGGGGACGTTAAGCCCTTCCTCATCTTCATCATCGTCATCACTCATTCCGGACACTACACTTACACGAACACTTACACATACACTCACCTTAATACTCGACATATCTCTCCACAGATACACATAATTTACAATGTGACCCGCCGAAGTGGTGTACAACTAGAAAATGGGTCACAGTTCTGCCACCTATCCGCAGCATGCGGAACCCGAATTACGCAAGTGAAGTGAGTGGGCATTGGATAAATACACACATATAATTATAACCAAGGAGACACTGTAATACATTTATATTTATATAATTTATATAATTATATATTTATATAATTTATAATTTATAATAATTCATCCTTTATTCTGAAATTTTCTGAAGAATAATAGTCAAAATTGTTAGTTAACATTGTCTTCTTGAAACCATTCTTCTAATGTTATGTTATCTTGCTGTGGGATTAATCATTCTTTTACTCGTCCTCTGCCTCACATTCTGATGGGGTGAGTCCTGCCATTGATGTCAGTGAGTAGTACCACTGTTGGCAGATAGGAGGTATCCACTGTAAGCAGCTCATGACATTTTTAAGTTTATTATTATCAATGGGAAGCGAAGCCACATACTTTTTCTTGAGAGCTGGATGCGTATGAGGAAACATCGGCCTCTTTTCTTGAGAGAAACGTCCTCAACCTCTCCACAATAGTAGTTGCACAGTACGTCAGTAAAGGTTTATATTTCATTAAAGTTTAACTTGTTACAGAAATGATTGTGAATGGGGTTCCATTTGTGTGCACTCGCGGTTGCTGGAATTGGTTCCGTAACTCGATAAAAGAGAAGAAGTGTTTATTGTCCATTCTCGTTGTCTTAAATTTTTTTTTTCTTGGACGTTCTCAAGATGTTTTCCCAATGATCAAGAGAATAAACTTGCTGGTAATGTCCCCTTACATTATTTTTAACGATAGAAAAATCTCTATCGCTTGCTAACATTGTATGGCCTACTACGGGGAAAATGTGGGTTTCTGTTTGAAACGACCTATTTGAAATAAGTATAGGAAAAATCCAACTATAGTCCAATTTTTATTTTGCCCCACACAATATTATTTGAAATTACAATTAATTTTTCCCCACGTATGTCATTTTCTGCGAAATACTAGCAGAAATATTCTTACACCACATAGAACAGACATACATAGTAAACAAAGACAACAAACACGCAGACAACATCATATATTGGCACAGATACGTAGATGACATACTAATACTATACAAAGGAAACAAAAGACAGATCCAAAACCTACATCAACACATAAACAAAATACACTCAAAGCTACACTACACATTAGAAATTGAAAACAACAAATCCATAAATTTTCTAGACATCACAATAACAAAAGTAGACAACAAACACACATTCAAAGTATACAGAAAACCCACAACAACAACACACATACACAACACATCCAACCACCCCACACAACACAAACAAGCTGCATTACGAACAATGGTACACAGACTACTCAACATACCAATTAACCAACAGGATTACAAGGAAGAACTAAACATAATCAAATACATAGCACAAGAAAACGGATGCAACTCCAACACAATAGACAACATAATACGTAAGACAAAACAAAACCACAAAAAACAGAAGAATACAACACAAACACAAGAAGACAAAAAATACATCACACTAACATACGAAAACAAAAGCACATAAAATTGCAACCTCATTCAGGAAATTAAACTAAAACATCGCATACAGAACAAATAACACTCTACAAAAACATCTCAACACATAAACAACACAAACAAACAAATACAACCACACAGGCGTATACAAACTCAAATGTAACACCTGCAACAACTTCTACACAGGACAGACAGACAGATCATTTCAAACACGTTACAAAGAACACATCTCAGCTATAACAAAATTATACAACACCTCCACATATGCAGAACACATCACAAATGCCAACCATACCTACAGAGACATCAACACAGGCATGAAAATACTGCACATCCAACCAAAAAGCCAGAAACTCAACACACTAGAACAATATGAATTACACAGACACACGAAAACACACCCCAACGATATTCTCAACACACAACTCAATTTCAAAACACATACACTCTTTGACTGTACACTACGAACGCACCCACACAGGAAAGAAGAGGCGCCAAGACCAACAACGACCAGTTCCGAAGATGGCCGAAAATAGGTCGAAACATGTTAACAATGTACGTTAAAATTTAACACAAGAAAGTTCTTATCATACATATTCCGAAGTGATATAGTGTTAAAATTTGTGTAATCAAGATGAATAATAATAATAATAGTGTTCTTCAGAAGATTACAGTTCAAGAGTATGGGAGAAGTACCATTACCAAAATATCATACAAGACTACACGAGCATAATGTTAACAATACCAATGACAATAATAATAATAATATTCTTCAGAAGATTAGATTTCGACAGTATGGGAGAAGCACATTATCAAATATTTCATACGAGACTACACGAGCATTAAAAAATAATTTAAGCTTCTAGAATGGATAATAGGCTACGGTACATTGTTACGTATTTTATAGTAGTCCGTTATGAGCTTATGACTGCATAACGGCATGGCAGGTAATGTAATTGAGCGTATCACATACCTCGCGCTGTCATTCTTACTGATACTGTATTTTTTAATAATATTTCAGCATATGATATAAAACAAGATGGCGGATCAGATAGAACAGTGTGTTGAAAGTGCTCTTAAATCTTTGCTGAATGTGCCAACGGAAGGCAAGAATCTCCGTCAAGATTTGAAGCAGGACATTGTTAAAGCTGTGAGTACACTACGTGAATGTTTTAATAAGTTAAAAATAGAATTAGGTAGGAAAAGAGACAACATCAGAAGCATACAAGCGGAATTGGAGGATGTGAGGGAGCAGCTACAGACCAGAGTACGGCTGACTATATCAGCCCCATCTCATGGCGTATCGCAGGAAGCAGAACAAATGGTAACGCCCTCGAGTCCGCAGAGCGCGCCACATGTAAGAGAGTTTCTACAGCCAAGGGAACGACAGACTTCACCCGCACCGTCAGCGTCATCTTCCGGCACATCACATGAAGATAAGCAAAGTAGTATGCTCCAAGGACTGCAGAGCGCGCCACTTCCCGGCACACTGGAGGAAGCTGAACAAACGGTAACGCCCCTCAGCTCGCAGAGCGCGTCAAGAATACAAGCAGAACTAGAGGATGTGAGAGAGCAGCCACAGACGAGAAAACGGCTGACTTCATCAGTGACATCTCGTAACATATCAAAAGAAGATGAAAAACGGCAACGCCCCAGAGTCCGCAGAGCGCGCCACATGTCAGAGACCATCTACAGACAAGAGAACGACAGACTACGCCCGCACCGAGAGCGTCATCTATTGGCACATCACATGAAGCCAAGCAAAATAATACGCTGCAAGGCCTACAGACCGCGCCACCCGTCGGCATACCGCAAGAAGCTGAACAAACAGTAACGCTCCTCAGCTCGCAGAGCGCATCACATGTCAACGAAAATGTAAACTTGGAAAACATAAAGGGAAACATAGAATATATAATGGACTTTCTTACAAATAAATTGGGCACCGTGATTGAAGATAAAATCAACCAAAAGCTAGTACAAAAATCTTTTGAAATGGAAAGAAAAAATGAGACTGAGATCATCACGAACAGTAGGACTAGTGCAAATCTCATTGAAATAAAAGATGACAACGAGAAGAATCACCAGAGAGAAACTCAATGGACAGAAGTAATCCAAAGAAGGAGGCAACCCACCCCCCAAACTACAACCGCTGCAGAGGACAACATGCGCCAAGAAAACCATCAAAGAATAAGAGCCGCACCCAGGGAAACATATCCAGCCCCTAAAGTAGGAACCGGCCACAAAACGAACGGACTGAAGCCCGCCATTAAGCTGAAATGGATGTTTATCGGCAGACTGGATGACTCAACAACAGAAAATGACATAATCGAATATATGAAAGACAAAGGCATCATGACCGTCAAAGCTTGTCATGAGATAAGAACCCGCGGCCGATCTAACGCCTTCAAAATAGGAATGCCAGAAGAAGAAGTGGATAAGATAGACACAGAAGACTTCTGGCCGGAAGGTATCACTTTTCGTCCCTATCTGTTTTCAAAACCGAAGAGCGAAAAGCACTAGAACACTAGAGATAACCACCTGGAACGTTGAGGGGCTCAAATCTGTACTGCGGATGTTACCTGACAACGCAATTTTTAACCAAGATATCTTAGTCTTCTGTGAAACATTCCTTCCTGAACCCCTGCAGATACCTGGGTACTACTCGACCCAAGCAATAGCAAAATCGTCCCACCAAGGTAGACCTTCAGGCGGTGTCTCATGTTTCTATAAACCAACACTAGGACAAGCGAAAGAAACCAGAGTGACCGAGAACGCAGTTATAGTCAAACTAGTGGACATCACAATAATAGGAGTGTATCTTCGGCCTCAAACAACAGTCGAAGAAATGATCGAATGTATGGTCACGATCCTCGAGCTCGTAGACCCCGCAACACCAACTATAATAGCAGGGGATCTCAACTGCCGCTTGGATAAGCCAGATCGAAAATGCAGAGCCCTTCTGGAATTGATGGAAGAAGAGGGTTTTCAGGTCGTCAACAAAGCCGATCAACCCACTTATATAGCACACAATGGAACTAGTGCCATTGATCTTATTCTCTACCGAGGTGATAAATTGACAGCAAAGACACATTCAGTCCTAGGCACAAATTCCTGGTCCACCATCAGAAAGCACCTTCCAGTAATGGCGGCCTTCTTGCTACAGAACAACACAGAACAGGAACTCAAAGTCGCACAAAGGTGAACTCCGAGGACACTAGACATAGCATCCTTCAGCGAGACACTTGATCAAGAGCGGGTGATGAATCATATAGAATCAGGGCAGCTTGACACTGCAGTACATATATTACAGGAATGCCTTCTAACTAACGCAGCAGACCCATCCACTAAAAGGAAAAGCAAACCATGGTTTGATTCAGAGTGCTACACAGCAAGGAACAAGGTCCTTCAAAGACTACATGCATTCAAGAATATACCAAACCAGGAAAACAGGAGAATATATATTGAAGAGAGAACGGTGTACGTGAACCTGCTCCACGTAAAGAGAAAAGAATATGCAAATCGAACGGAACAGAAACTAATACAAGACGCGGAATGTAAGCCATACAGGATACTGGACGTCAGAAGACCTACGATGGCATCCCATATCCCGATGGAAACCTGGGAAGCCCACTACGCTGAGCTACTACAGAGAACGAGGCTCGCACAACAGGACACAAGAAGAAATCACACTGAAACTGAAGTATACTCACGCATAACAGAAGCAGAAGTGTGGTCTGTTGTCCAAAGAAGCAAACCCCGCAAAGCAGCAGGACCAGACAACATAACGAATGAACTCATGAAGGAATCCCTTCCGTACACTGTGAGGATCTGGACAGCTATGTATAACAAGTGCATGGAACTCAGCACTATCCCAACCTCTTGGAGGAGGTCACTGATAAAGGAGCTTTACAAAGGCAAAGGATCCCAGGACTCTCCTGATTCATACAGGGGGATTGCGCTAGAATGCGCCGCTTTTAAAATGTTGTCCAGCGTCATTCGAAATAGGATACTTGACCGACTAATGGAGGTAATACCAACAGAGCAATATGGCTTCGTACCTGGCAAGTCAACGGTACAGGCAGTGCAACGTGTACTCGAATATATTAAAGACTCGATAAATAAACCAAAAGGCCATGTTTTCGCTGCCTTCATCGATTACAAGAAAGCCTTCGATGGTATAAACAGAAACACCCTAATGCAGAAACTTGAGGCAGTACTAGGCCCAGAAGATCAGTTCTTCAGCCTCATAAAGAACATCATGGAAACAAATATAATAAACATCAGCGACGGTCTTCTTAAATCACCAGACATCATACAAACGAATGGTGTATTGCAAGGGGATCCTCTGAGCCCCATAATGTTCAATCTGGTTACGCACGATGTGGTTCAGAAGGTAGCAACCCAAGACGTGAAAATGTATCTGTATGCAGATGATATGGTTGTGCTAAGCAACAACAGGACCTCACTCCAAGAGGCAATCAACAACCTAGTCGTATGGTCCCAGGACAACGACATGCAGATAAACCAAAACAAGACGAAAATAATGAAGTTTCGAAAAGGAGGAAAATTATCCTCAAAGGACAAGTTTATCTGCGAAACTCAAACCCTCGAAATAGTAAAATATTTCAAATATCTAGGGGTGACCCTGCAAGTAACCGGATTCACGTTCACCAGGCATATTGAGGACAGAACAGTCGCGGCAATCAAGGCCACAATGGGGATACGAAACCTCAAGTCCCTATCACTCGGAACCTCAATTGCATTGTTCAAACTCAAAGTCGCACCAGTAGCATCATATGCCATTGAGATAATATGGACGTACCTGAGCTACCAAAACCTGAAAACTTTGGACAGGGCTAAGTCCAGATATATAAAAAGAACACTCTGCATCTCCAAGTTCGCTCCAACCCGACTCGTGTACCAGCTGGCAGGAACAACGTCCTTCATAGAAGATTTAATGGCCACCTACAACCTGACACCAACCCCAGCCAGTACGAAGTTTTTTGACGAACGACGACAGAAAGCCGCAGAAATTGACCCTGCATTTTTCCGCACCCCAGCGATGAACAACGAGGAATGGAAAGCAGCCAACTTCGAGCTACGTCACCATTACACAAGGGGAGCAATCCATGGTTTTCACTACCGCATCTGTACTAGAAAAGGTTTTCACTAGGTGACCAGTGATTGTGCGTGTATAATCTGTGGACTGCATTGCCCGCTATATCACCTCTTTGAGTGCTCACTAAGAACATTGCCGCTGTCATATTACGCTAAAGATGAATGACAAAGAACTGTGTACGACATATTCACAATGCTCGATATACACAATGTGTTTATTAAATCTATTATTATATAAAAATATCTATAGGAAATTATGACATTCGGTGGATTGCCTTCGTTATAGTGTAAGTTAATAACAAACTATACACCGATTCAGTAAGTAAGTTATTTTAAATTATTTTGTTGCCTTTTATCGTACGGAGGAGAAATTGATATGGATTGTAAAAATAAAATACGTATATATGGCATTACAGAGAGAGCGTCAACATATTAGTAGGCCTATGGTTAAGAGACGCTAAATTACATATGTACAAAATAATGCCAATGAGAGATGCCAATAAAAAAGAAGGTATAAATATATGTATATGTAATAGAGATTATAAGTTTGATAGGATAAGATAGGAAGGTGCTAAATAAAAATACACTACAGAAAGATATTGCTAAGACTATGTACAAGAAATGGAATATACATTAAGAAGAAATGGCTTGAACAACTGAAGCCGCAATTCGGAGTATTAATACTAAAAGAATAATATGACAATGATAACTGAAACAGTAAGGGACCACAGTTATTGAGGTTAACTTTCAGTCGGAATACGGTTCCGTTTTTCTTAATGTTGACAATTTTAATAACTACAAAATGACTATATTATCTAGCTTTCATTAGTGAGGTAATCTTTTCGTACTTTGATTTTTATTGTAATTGTAAATTTAATACTAATTGTAATTTTACTTCTAATTGTAATTGTAAATTTAATACTAATTGTAGTTCTATTCTTCTTATTATAGTTGAAATCTCCTGGGAGAAGGGCACAGAAGGCCTCACGGCCTTATCTCTATCAGGTTAAATAAATAAATAAATATTAAAATACTAAATATTAATTAACTGTGGTTCAATAAAACTTTTAATAAGTTCAAACGAATTACAAGAAATTACGCTATAGGGTTCTTAATATAAATAAAACATCTGTACTATGAAGGGAACACAAAAAAAAAAACACATTATATGACCCATGAGTTTCGGAAAAAATCATTTATTTGTCAAAATATGAATGGCTTTTCTGTTCATAGTCAATTTTCTTGAATTATCATTCGAAAGATACATGATACATGAATCATTTGAATTGTATCCAAATAAGACGTTAAAGTTACATGTTCTGAATTGCATAGAGAATTCTTCTTTATAATTTCACTAAGTAAGATATCAGCCTTTATTTATATACAGTATTGTATGATTAATATATATATATATATATATATATATATATATATATATCATTTACTTTGCACATAGTCAAATAAAATTCCTAGCTATTCGTTATTGTAGTCGCTTATAATTTTATGTTGTTATTTTCTAAAATTGGTATTAAAAATTGACAGAAACTTTGAAAGATATCGTGATTTGTACTCGTACGATATTCTCATATTATCTACTTGGCAAATAAGTGACAGTAGGCCTATTGTGGAAGCTAATTCCTACCTTTGGCTTTCCTTCTTTACAATGATTGTAAAACAGTATTGTGCTAAGTGCTACAAAAGTAGACTGACACTGGTTATTTTTCTGTTTTCTTTGAGAAGCAGTGATGGGCATTTCAGCGTGGAGGATAAGAAGTGGATTCTTAAAGAAGAGTAGAAACGGAGCGGCAAAGTGGTTAAGTTGATAATAAACATTCAACTCACTGCCTCTAAGTTTTCGTGTCATTTACCTCATACATGACAACCACGATCAGTACCAAAAGCTGATAGTGAGATGTTAGCATTACAGGTGTTTGTTTCAAGCCTGAAAGTTAGTACACAGAGCCACCATGGATTTTGGGGTTTCGAACATGTCTCTGCGTCGTATGTTCAAGACATTTTATATGAAGACATATCGACCAAGACTGCTCCATGACCTGCCAGAAAATGATCCTGTCAGGCATCTGTTGTTTTGTGAAGTAATGCTTAATGAACTGCAACACACGGACATTATCCCTAATATCAATTGGTCCCAAGAGGCGTGACTCAAGCTGTTAGAGCATGCCAACCGATACAACTGTGTGTTTCGGAGTGACACAAACTCCATGGCGGCTCTGTGGGTCGACTTCTTTGGGTTTGCCACAAATCGAAGTTATCAGATAGTAACATTGTATCTCAAAACTTAATGTTTTGAACAGGAGCGGTTTTAAAGTTTGAACATATACTACAAATCAGCAAAATATTATATTGTTGACTTTAGCCAGTGAAAGGGTTCTTCAATTTATTATAAAACAAAAATGTATATCAATATTAGCTCATTTTTCTAAGAAATTATGGAGAGACATTAGATAAAATAAGTGGACTTAACAAAATTCCAAGTATGAACATTGTACTCGTATGTTGGGTTACAATAGTAATAATCGTATGGTACAGATCGAGAAACAAAATTTGGGCCACCTGAATTATCCAAGTTTCAGTTATAACACAGGTCTACTACGCATGCTCACAGATACAAGTTTGATATATTTTATGTATATGTAGAAATAATAATAATAATAATAATAATAATAATAATAATAATAATAATTTTATATATTGATATATTTTATGGATATGTAGAGATAATAATAATAATAATAATAATAATAATAATAATAATAATAATAATAATATGATATATACTCAGCTTTGTTAGTTAGTTTGTAATACCTTACTCTACTTGTTTAGTTACTTTTTGATTGTGTTTATTATTTTTTCATTGTTGGTTTTTACTTTTAACTAGCCGTACCCGTGCGCTCCGCTGCACCTGTTAGAAATAAATATAAAGTAATTACATAATTAAAATAGGGCGTTTGATCCAGGGAACATTCGTGTTTGATAGAAGGATAAATCGTTTAATATGTTACTTAATTAAATTGTATTTAAACAATTAAAATTCGGTCATTTTGGTCCAGAGAGCACTCAGAAGTTACTGTAATAACTACACTTTCCAATGCTGAAATAATAATTAATTATGCAAATAGATTAAGTTAGCTTTCGATATTACTTCATACAAACACAGAAACATTCTCTGTAGGCTATCTTTCATAGCTTTCGATTGTTGTTGAACAAGGCCCCTTATAGACGCAGTCATTTGTTTTCATTTCGTTATACCGTCTTAGATGGCATTGCATTTTAATTTTAAAACTCATTTATCTCATTAAATACAAGTCCTATCAAAATTTTTCAAGGAATAAACCTTATCGAAAATCATTTTTAAAGAAACGTTTGTTATGTAACATATTTCACAAAAATCAATAATAAGCGAGATATTTCGATTTATTTAATTCAGGCTCCCTTATAACCCCCCTTTTAAATAATGTATTTTGAATGTCATATAGCCTAAAATCTAAGTGACAGCGAACTTAATGTATATTCCAATTTTCATATAAATCGGTTCAGCCATTATCGCGTAAAAAGGTAACAAACATCCAGACAGACAGACAGACAGACAGACATACAAACAAAAATTTCAAAAAAGCGATTTTCGGTTTGAGGGTTGTTAATTACACTGGTCAACAAAACTTTTGTCTGTTAAATGGGAAACAATGGGTGATTCTAAGTGACTTTTTTGTGCTGATTCCAAATCTTTTTACAGAACTTTTCCATCACCCAGGGTTTTAGAGTAATCACATGACAAACGTTTTGTGTATCTATTCATTATAGTATTACGATATCTTAGCTGAAATTACATTTATTGACCTAAAATGTATGTGAAGCATATTTTCGGCTGCACTTTGCTTGAGGGATATCTCAGTATCCAACAATAGTCTGCCAACATATTTGGACATCATTTACCCTGGTAGTGCCTTTCCATTTCCACGTTGTCCTGGTGGAAACGCTCCCCGTGTTCGTCGTTCACAGCCCTAGGTTTTCAGGAAAGAAATCGAGATGGAATGCAGAAAGTGTATTTTTTAAGACATACGGTATTACATCCCATGATCGTGTAGTTCTCAATCATCTCACTGACAAGTTCTCTATAGTTCTCAGACCTGAAGTTTCCTAAAAAGTTTGTGACAACATTTTTTAAATGCATCCATGGAGCTGTTTTTTGCAAATTTAACTGGTTTTCAAATTGCGTATCTTTCATCAGTTCCCTTATTTGAGGTCAAGAAATATTCCTTCTTTTAGTTAAGCTTCACTGATTCTTGGGAACTTATTTTTCAGGAAGAGAAATGCACTGCCATCACAATTCATTGCCTTCACAAAATTCTTACTCAAGCCTAATTTTATATGCAGTGGAAGCAATAGGATTTTTTCAGAACTTACAAGTGGTTGGTGAAGAACATTTTCTTGTCCTGGATTAAAGTGATTCTCTATTTGGCCAGTTCTTTTTATATAATGATTACTTTTATCTCTGCTATCCAACTTTCACAAGTAGCAGCAAAATTTAGTATAGCCAAGCTGTAACGCAAGTGAGATAGCTATTACTTTCAAATCCCCACATATCTGCCAAGAAAAATTGTTACACTTGATAGTGGTTAGTAAGAGCTTCATATTCTCATAATTTTCCTTCATATCAACTGCAAGGGCTAAAGGAATGGATGGATATTTGTTTAAATTATGTAGTAACGCTCCTTTCAAAGTTGTTTTCGAGGGGTCTATGAACAAATGCCAATCCCCAGGTTTATGCTCAACACCCAGGGACTCGAACAAATACTCAACATCATTGCAGAAAACTAGGTCCTCCTCTTTAGAAAACAAATGCTCAAATTTCTTTTACCGTTGGCGGAATAAACTTACTTTGGTGTCACCCTGCAGCAGTTTCCAGCCTTTCAATCTTGAGGCGAGTAATTCTGCCTTGCTTTTACATAAACCAAGATCCCGAACCTAATCATTTAAATTCTCCTGTGTTAGAAAGTGAGTTTCATTTGTAGTATCATTTTCCACAAAATCTGGATCATTATTTTACAGAATGAATAATTCATTCTGAACGTCAGGAACACTTCGAATTACTTCAGTCAATGTTATGTCATCTGGTGGAGTTGGTATGGGAAGTCCTGGCTCATGAAACACCGGTGGAATTGCTGAATCTAAATATGGATATTTAACAGTGTGTTTGGACTTCGAACTTATTCCAGATATATTTGTCAAACAGAAGTAGCAGTCTGTCAAATGATCCTTAGGTTCGTGCCATATCATAGGGACTGCAAAAGGCATATGACGGGATCCTTTTAACCAGTCAGTTAGTAGTGTTACACATATGGTACGCCAGATTTCCGGGGCTCATATCTTGTTCTGGTGTATTTTGTTGTTAAAATAACAGTCATAAGCTCTTCTAACTAGAGGAGTAAAATTTTGCCACTGCCATTTTAAAGTGAGCTCACAACACACTTAACAGTAGTTGTTTCTATTAATAAGACACTTTCAAGACATGTTTGTTATATATTATACACTTATACACTACTCCTTACAATGCACTATTAGGTACGGTATTATACACTTCTATCACAATTCAATTGGCAACGAAAGAGAGCACAGAATTAGCTTCTTTCTTTGAAGAAAGCTTCTATTCATCTCGGAAATTTACCTCTAAATCACAGTTTTGTTTGGGAAATGTCATTGTTGTTATTAGTGAATTCACAGAAAACAATACCAAATTTTACAAGTCAATTGTTGACACAATGTAATGAAATATAAATTTGAATAAGCCTTCTAATCGCATGTTATACACCACAAATACTAATAAACTGGAACAAATTTATTTTCAAAATAAAAAAAAATGGTGTATGATGGAAAATGTCTGACTTCAATTTTTGGAATCAGCAGATGGAAATACATAAGAAACACCCGAAATTATTTATTTAACAAAGTTATTGTTAAGCAGTGTTATATGTGTTAGGACCAATTATTTTTGGAAAATCGAAAATTACCAGAAAAATTTCGGCTATAGATTTATTATTAGCAGGGAACGGATTTATATGGACTAAGAATATATGAAATATGTAAATATATATGTAGTTATTTTTACCAAAATATGGAATTAAATATGGATTTTTACCAAAATATGGAATTAAATATGGACTTAAAATTATAAAAAAATGACTATGTACGTTAAATATTGGTACATTTTAATCAAACTAAACAAAAAATATAATGGACGTACCTTATCTTCCAATGTAGTTTCAACAAAACACAATTTTTATTGTCTGTTACCATAACAATAGGTTACAAACATTTCTTTCAAGTGCTGAAAAGTGAATCTTCTTCTATTGTCTCTGAGGATAGATTTATACTGACTAAAAGAGCGTTCGACGTCACAAGAAGTAACTGGTACATAATTCAATTTCACAATGTCTGCTGGGGATAAGTCCAAGTTAATCTTCACTGTTGATTCACCACTCATCACAGCAACAACCTTTTGTAGTTCTTCATATCCAGGGTTTTTTGAAAGTACAGTGTCCACCTTAGCTCTTACTGCATCTGCAACTTTACCTCTACCACGATTCAGTTGTTCCACAGTACTATTTATAATTTCAAAACTTTCAGATAGTGAAAGTTGCCTATTTTGGAGACTTTTGAGCGTTTTTATGATGCATGAAAATGTATGCTGAATGTGAGCTAAGTCATTCTTCACACTTATGTCACAGGTAACTGTTTTCGCAGTATCAATTGAGACTGCATCTTCAGAGTCCAATGCAAGGAGAACATTGTTAATAGAGTCTATATGTTCGGCATAATATTCAACTGCTTCTAGCCATGTACCCCATCTAGTTAAAATTGGCTTTGGTGGCAATGGAATTTCAGGGTACATTTCTTCCAACACGTTAACTCTACTGGGAGCTTTGAGAAATACTTTTTTCACTGATGAAATCAACAAATCTACTTTAGGGAAATTGTCTCTGACTACTTCTGCCACACGATGAAATGCATGCGCCACACAAGTAAAATGAGTCAATTTAGGATATACAACAGATAATGCTTGTCCAGCTTTGACCATATAAGGGGCAGCATCGCTAATAAAGAATAACACATTATCGTACATAATACCCTTTGGCCACAGGATACCCATAGCTTCGTTGAACAGTTTAACTATAGTTTTGTTATTGCACTTTTCTAGAACATCACAATGTAAAAGAATTCGTTCAGAATATTGTTCACTTAACAAACCGATAACTACATTACCAACAAGTCTACCTTCTTTGTCGGGAGTCTCATCAATGGAAACCCAAATTGAACTATCTTTAGTTTCATCTCTTATCTTCTGTATTGTCTCATCGTAGATGGATGGAGCATACGTCTTCCTAAGTGTTGACTCATCCGGGATTGTATGTTGAGTATATTTTTCAAGGAATTCCCTGAAGACCTTATTCTTTAGTTTGTAGAGAGGAATATCAGCAGAGATGAGAGAACGGCACAGGTCGATGTTAAACTCAGATCTTACATTCGATGTTGTTGGTTGTGTTAAAAACAATTGTCTCTGCTTGGAATTTAGTTGTTTGTTGGCCTGATGTTTACTAGTTGTAATGTGTTGTTGCACCAGGAACTTTTGTGTAGATGATACTGCACACTGACACAAATTACAAAATAATATTTTATTGTCAGTTGATAAACCATCTTCTTTAAATTCTGAAATGTAACTTGTTAGTTTTGATTTTAAATTGACTGAATGACGTACTTTTGGCATATTTACCGTCTTTATAGTATGATTTACAAAACTGAACCTATGTGTACTCTGACTGGCATTTAACTGTTGAGCTGCACAACTGAAGTCTGTTAAAAATTTTAAATTAAATTAATACAGTTTTGTAACTTACTTTCCCATTGTTGATAGGACTGCTAATTTTCAAATAACTCTGATGTTAAAGGGATTACTGAACATGTGTTTAAATCTCTATTGTTGAAATGTATTTTTAAAAGTTAATGGAATTTTGTTTTGTTTTATTGTTAAACCTAATATAATATGGACTGTTTTATATGAAATATGGAAAATATATGGAAATTAACGAAAATATGTACTAAACTCTAAAAATATGGAAAAATATGGAAAATAAAAGTAGGATTTTTCAACCCTACACATTGTGAAACATAAAGATAATGCAAAATATAAATTATATTAGCTTTATAAGTAAATATGTATTTACATATAAATCCTTTCCCTGATTATTAGTATAGAAGATTTCTTAGTTTAATTTTGATTTCATTTCTATTGTTGGCTCATTTGTTTGATGTTGATAGGGTCTAATAAGGGAAATAAACACTATCTGCTTATAATTTTAATTATTGTAGAAATTATAATAAGTGATCAGAAACACAAATAATTTTTTAATCTATTTTAATTAGGTCTATTTCATTTTCTTTCATATTATTACTTTCTTAATATAACTTGGAATACATTAAATTTCATTAAGTATTAGTAAGGTTATCGGTATATTTACTTGTTAACTTCACATGTTATCGGAGATGAAATTAAATAGAAATAAAAACAGTCTCACTTTCTATTGATATAATATGGTTTTCATAATATGACTTAGGCCTATAGCCTGGAAGAATATGTCCTGAAGTGCAGAAATCCAGTAAATTTTTATGTTTTTCTTTAGAAATTGTAATGGCTTTGAATTTATGCCTTTCTTAGAACGTAATTGTTAGTTTTTCCTCTACGGTATCTGCTGTACAAATTGATAATTCTTACTTCTGTACTCAGATGTTAAGTTTTGATAAATATTAGTTCTGCCTTTACCTGAACATCTTTCATATCATTCCAATTGACATTATGGCCATCTGTGTTTCTCGACGAGATCCGATTATCCAGTTTCATAAGGTCCTTCAGATCATACATATCTTCTTGCGAAATTTCTTTCACTGTATAAGCTTTTCCTTTCAGATTCACAGTTGCAATCAGCATAATCCATTGGTCATGACTGGAGACTCTACTTCCTTTCCTGGCCTTCTCTATACGACTATGCTTTCGTTTTAGTGTAACCTTTCTGAAGGAATCTGTGTGCTATATTTATTGAGAACTTTTGGCCATTAATGAGTGCATGGCTTATACATTTTAGCTCCGATTTTCTCCACTGCAATTATCAGAAAACAAAAATCCTTTAATTCTTTTTTCGACTTGAATCTTTATTGCCCCCTTTCCACCCTACTTCTTCATGACAAGCCACCGGCGTGGCTCAGTCGGTTAAGGCGCTTGCCTGCCGGTTTGAAGTTGCGCTCGGGAGCGGGTTCCATCCCCGCTTAGGCTGATTACATGGTTGGATTTTTCCGATGAATGTCAGGTAATCTATGGCGAATCCTCCGCTTCATCTCGGCAAATACCATCTCACTGTCACCAATCTCATCGACGCTAAATAACCTAGTAGTTCATACAGCGTCGTTAAATAACCAACTAAGAAATCTTCATGCCATACATATTAGTATTCTCCATGCTTTAATAAGTTATAAATGGTAATGCTACAAGAGGAATAGTTTCTTTTGTAGTCCTACTAAAATGAACTCAACACTCTCTGTGAGATGATCAGACATAAAGGCCATTTCAATACGTCAGTTCTACATCATGATACATTTAAATAAAATAAATATAATATTATGCTAACTGAGGCACTCAGAAGCAAAGTAATATAAGTGACTTTTTTTTAAAGTGAGATAAGTATATATTCTAAATCTTTAACGTCACTTCTGTTCAGAGAAAAAGTAATATAAGTGCAGTTCCTTACAGTTCTGCTCCATGTTGGCCTTATACTTGTATTACAATGCATACAGAGTTTTGACTGAGAGGCAAACTAATACAAGTGCGTTGTTTACATATTGTTGTTCCGTTTCTTCTGTGTATGACTAATTCATTTGCCATAATGGAGAGAGGTAATAGATTACATATTCGTGGAAGGCCTGCACACATTGAGCTGGACCATCTATACAATAAGGATAACTTTTGCTAAGTGGAGCAACTTGCAATAGCTAACGAAATTCATCCCACTCATACATCACTCTTTATTTGATGACCTGAAGCATTAGGATGGGCCTATAATAAGGACTGTAGGACGTGGAAAAGTGCGTGGAAGAGGAAGTTGAAGGAATATTCGCGGTAGGAACACTACAGATGCACTTCATGACAGAAACATAGATGTTTCAGCAGAGACAGATGTGCCTTCATTAGATGAGGCTAGTGACGTAATGAACAGCGACTGAGGCTGAATTTCATTTAAAATTTGAAATTTTCTTAGCCCTCTTCTTTCGGAGTACCAAAAACCACATCAACTGTTGCCCTAGAAATTGAATATAATATTTAACCAATCAGACACTATGTATTAAAAAAGAATCTAAAAATACATTTAAAATTGCAAGCCTCATCCAGATCTCAGATGTTCTTGAAACTGTCAGATAATATTCTATGTAATTTCTACAAAATAAACAAAGAAGAAATACCAGTCTATATTACAGACACACTCATTGCTAAAACTCCAGTTGTAAATGAAATTCCTCCATGAAAATGGATAATTCCAGAACATAGCCTACAAATTCCACGAAATCATTTCAAAAATGATCCTTCATACATTCTTAAGTTAGATGCCATGGAACTACTCTGCAGCACATATAAGGATTACCTTCAAATTTATACAAATGAATCTCTAAACCTTATATGATGGAACATCAGGAGCAGGGTATTGTATTCCAAAATATGAAGAAAATTACTTCATACCATGTTCAGCCTCCTCCAGTCTTGACACTGAATTACTAGCTATTGATGCTGCTCTTTAGTGTATTACTCAAATTTCTAAAATATCTATTTGCATACTTACCGACTCCAACGGGTCTATATTTAATATAAACCAATATGTACCACACCTATACGCACATAGAATTATTCCAATTCAGAAACAACTAAGTGAACTAAAAAAACTCCAAAAGAAAATAAAATTTCAATGGATACCTAGTCATTGCGGTCTACCTGGAAACGAGAAAGTCGATAACGTTGCGAAATAGGCAACATATTTGCAACAAAGACCTCTTCAAGTGATATCTCTATCCAATGCCTTTACTTCAGTACAGTTTCATTTTATAAACTTATAGATCAACAATGGCTCTCTTCTGACAAAGAAAAATTTTACAGTCCGTTAAAAAGAAACCGAATGACCTGCAAATTCATAAAAAACTTGCCCAGACATGTTCAAACATTTTTAATAAGAGCCAGAACAGATCACATTCTTACTCAATTGTACCTACACCGATTTCACATTTCTGATAATCCTATTTGTCTGTGGTGTAATAATCATGATGAAGATCTGGAACACATTCTTCTATACTGTCCATCCATAAACCACAAAAGAAGTAAATTAAAATCATCAGTACTAGTTGCAGAAGACACAGCCCTGCAGTATATATTGACTACACCCCAACTCTGGCTACTAGCAACAGGCGTATATAATGAACACCTATCAAAATGCCCCTAATTTACTATGAAAAAGAACTGAAAATACTACAGTGGACTATAGTGGACTTCATGTTGTCTGCAAACAACTGGATACCTTAAGAAGATTGATTGATTCTTTCGGTTATACAGACACATTTTTTGTTACAATATGATGATAAGAAAGCTCAAGTGCTGTTAAGACAGAAATGTTTCAATGTTGTAAGCAATGTCCTTGTTCTTGTTTTAAATAATATAAAAATACTGAAAACCCTTGCACTTATATTACTTTTCCACAAAAATATTTTCGTGGCAAAATAAAACAAGTGACTTTAGCACCCTATTTTACATAAACTGTTATAGAATAGATAATTTCTATTTAGAAGTTAAAATATATAGGTACCAACATACACAACTGTAAATTTACAGCAACATAGTCCTGTAACAGATTTTTTAATTTCCATTTCAACTTCAAAGTCACCTATCTCAAAACTTACTAAATGTCACTTGTATCACTTTGCTTCTGAGTGCCTCAACTATGATTTCCTCCTTTTTTTCCCATAAAATAAATAAGCCTAACCTACAAAACCTAACTTGGAACAATTTAAGTGTCTAAATCGATTCTTAATATCTTAATTAAATTTCATGAAAAATAATTAATTATCCAAGGTTAGAATTTCTTTGTTTCTTTCTTTCTTAATTCTACCTTCTTTTACTTTTCAGTATAGTAGTTATTGTAATTTCATTACATCACACTGATACAGGCAAGGACATGAAGGGACTTCCTGGTTGAGGGATTGGGTCAATGCAGGCACACTTTCGAAAAAAAACACACACAGTGTGTTACATATACACAAACACTCAGACTCTATATACCAACGGATAATTCAAATCCATTGGCAGATCCGATAATCAAGCCCAGGTCCAGAGACCTGGTCTCATAGATTTGATAATAGTAATATCTGTAACGTAATTCAAATAACGTACTCTAAGTTGGTGCATTATAAATTAGCACTAATTGAGATAAGATAAATAAATAAATAACAAAAACTGCGCTAAACGATAAACAGCAATGAGATGAACGTGTGGGTATATACTGCGTGTTCAGTTCAAAGTGTGTCATGACTCGCTATATGCCATCATGTGGCTAGTCGATCTACACTTCCGCAGAGGCCTATTACCTATGTACCAGAGAAGTAGCCTAGCAAGTACGGCGTTCATTCTGAAGAGTACTTACCGATAAGTACGGTAACGCCTGTAATGACAGAAATGTGAACTGATTGGAAACACGTACTGAGGTGAGTTTTCTCTTACTGTCGGGATATGTGGAGAGGGTTAAGACGATCACTTACGTATTTGTTGACATTAACTTCGACGGTCAACATGGACACGGAGCATTTGATTTGTATTGTGGAATGTTGCCGTACGCAACCGATGGTAACAAATACCCTGCGTACGACTTGCCCGCGCAAAACACAATTCGAAAGAGATTATGGTAGCACACAGACTTTACAGACCGCCATCTGTTGCTACGACGTTCAAGTTATACCATATACGTTCTCAAGTTCAGATTGAGCGCCTTGATTAATAGGCAACTTCTCTGACATAAAAGCTGAAACTCGCTTCAAATTGCTGACTCATAACAGTGACGTCATGACACTGTTTGAAATGAACACCCAGTAGTAGTCATTGACAATATTCATTTCCTTTTTCAGGAGGTACTACAGAATGTCAGCCAGGGCTAGACCAGCGTCAGTGGAAAGTCTCATGCATAGTAACTGCTGCTCTATGGCAGTCACATCTCTTACTCGCATACGTTTCGTATTTAGTTACGTAAACACGCTCATACAGTGAGGGTGCAGCGGTATACCGTACATTTAGAGTGCACTAGTGTGTCAATTATGAAATATAGCCTTGAACAATGAGTGCTTATTTACAACTTTGTAAAACACAATCTTCGAGAACAGTAATAACAAACTTCCATCCCTATTCGCCGAAGACTTCTAAAGCAATGATTTACAATTTAGTGAAGAAATTTCGTACAACTGGATCACTATTGGATAAGAAACTAAGATGTGTGAAGCGTGTTCTCACTGAGAAGATGTTAGATGAAATTGGCCACTGACTAGAGAGAAGTCCTACATTATTATCCCAGCAGGTAGGGGTGTTACAGTCTTCACTGATAAGAAGTATGAAACAATTAAAATTAAAACCTTACAAAATCCGTGTAGTTCAGAGGTTAACGTAACCCGATTATTATCAGAGCAGATTTAGATTTTGCATGTGGTTCCAACAGTCAGTGTATGATTGACTACTTAACTCCACCTTAATTTTTTATAGTGACGAAGCATGGTTCCATCTCAGTGGTTAAAGTAAAGTTTACGCGAAAAGCCCACATTCACTTGAGGAACTGAAACAAAATATTTGGCACGAAATTCCAGCCATTTCGGAGAACGAAATGCGGCGACTTGCTGGACATGTCTTCAGGAGATGTGCAACAGGCCAGATATCACAAGGACGTCATTTCGAACCTGAATTGCGAATTCTGCAAGTACATCATTACGAAATACTAACCGTAAAAGCGCGGAACGAATCCTTCGCATATGATAGCGTCGTTATGTAAGAGTGCGGTTAGGAGTCTAGCTCTGGCCGGTTCGTCCTATAGCCTATATCCACATTGGAGAGAGCAGCTTGCATATATAACGAGGACTGAAGGCATTCATATTTTCTTTATGACTTTGATTTACAGAAACACTATATTGTTAATTCTTATTAGGTTGGTTCATAAATTCGTTGCGTTTTTGTTTCCCGTATTGGTACTTCGTTTGCTATGGGTTTATTTATCGATTGCCGTCTTTTATTTGAAGTTCAATTGTTGTGCTTGAGTTTGCATAATGAAGTTTTCATTTTTTCAGACAGTGAGTGGAGTCGTAGACGCTATGAAATGGAGTGTCAAGTGTAGAAAGTGGAACATATCCGACATATTCTTCTTTTTGAGTTCAATAAAGGGGCAACAGTAGTGGAGGCGGCCAGAAACATTTGCGTCGTGTATGGGGATAATTCTATCGGAAAGAGCATGGCAAGAAAATGGTTTTCTAGTTTTAAGGAGGGTCGTTTTGACATAAGAGAAACTGCATCTTCAGGAAGATCTTCGGGGTTTGATGAAGACCGTTTAAACACATTAATTCACAATGATCCACGTCAGTGTACCCGAGAACTGGCAAATGTGATGTACTGTGACATTTCGCCATCGTGCGACATTTGAATTCAATAGGCAAGCCAAAAAAATCAGGTGTATGGGTACCGCATGCTCTAAGCATAGCCACAAAGTTCAGGGGTGGTCATATGTGCATTTTTGCTTGCTCGTTAACGATTGGCTCGTGAAGAACATCCTATCCAATATTCAGACGAGAAATGGTGTATTTATGCTAACATAAGGAAAAGAAATGAATGGTTGAGCCAGAAAAAAAAAAAACAAAAAAACAACTCCCCGTACAAAGACCATCCCGCATTACAAAAGGTAATATTTTGCATCTGGTGAACTGGGAGGGTGTTCTGTACTACGAATTGCTTCTGCGAGGTGTAACCATCACTGCCGACACTTATTGCCACCAAATGAGACGTCTTGCACTCGCAATCCAAGAAAAACAATCAACAACACTTCATGAAGTGATGCTGTTCCACAATAACGCCTGTCCGCACTCTGCCAACCTGTCACAAAACACTATCCAGGAGTTGGTTTGGGAAGTCATTCGGCACCCACCTTATTCACCTGATCTTGCGCCCTCATATTTTCTCCTTTTCCGATCTTTATCCAACAACCTCCAAGGAACTTCCTTTCCGGATGAAAATGCACTCCAAGCATGGCTTGACGACTTCTTTAACTCAAAACCACGCGATTTCTATAGGCGTGGAATCGAAAAACTACTCCAGCGTTAGTAGACTGTTGTAAATAGTAATTGCTGATGATTAACTTCTCTCTTATGTGTATCTGATGTGTTTAACAATCTTATGAAAAAACGCTACGAACTTATGCAAAGGCCCAATAATAACAATAGTGTCTTCGCAGAATTTTTACACCTTGAATTAGAGCTGTAGTGACAAACAAAGTCGCGTTTAATGTAAGCTGTTTGAGCAGTGTGACAACTCATTTTCGTCCATGCAGTATAAACGTAATTCCAGATACAATGTTCATATTCGAATTAAATAGAATCTAATGAGTTACAATATAACGAAACAAGTGAATAACTAGAAATTTTCAATTACTAAAATATGCTATTTCTCATGTGTCAGATGAAAGATAAACGCATTCCCGATTCAGTGGATATGATAACTCAATACCCTAAAAGAAGTGAGTTACAGTGTTACTACTTGGATCCGTCGAAATGCCTACAAAAATATCTCGTCTTCCGGTACGTACACTAACCGGGAGTGGTCCATTTTGCCGGTATTTTGAACAGACCCCGTAAAGTTGAACTTATTACGTATTAGGAAAATGTCCAGACTATTTGGAGGAAGTCTGTTAACTAGAATAACTAGAAATTTTCAATTACTGAAATATGCTATTTCTCATGTGTCAGATGAAAGATAAACACATTCCCGATTCAGTGGATATGATAACTCCATACCCTAAAAGAAGTGAGTTACAGTGTTACTACTTGGGTCCGTCGAAATGCCTACAAAAATATCTCGTCTTCCGGTACGTACACTAAGCGGGAGTGGTCCATTTTGCCGGTATTTTGAACAGATCCCGTAAAGTCGAACTTATTACGTATTAGTAAAATGACCGTACTATTTGGAGGAAGTCTGTTGAATGTTTCTTGCCAACATGACACACTGTCTTCATGTTTCCGTTCTTCCAGTAAGTACTCTTTGAGAATCCACATCCTGTCCACACTGAAATCTCCCGCCGGCACTACTCTTTATCTGCAAATAGAGAAAGAACAAATGTAAGTTTACTTTTGACACACATTGTATCATGGACAACTTCTCAGCAAATGCATTACCTTAAAAACGTTCAAAGCCTCTGTGAATAATTATCTTTTGAAAGACCCTATCTCTGTCAGCAAATTTGGCGTAAAGCAGGTCTTTTCTACAAATTTTGTCGGTAAAAACCTGTATTATTTTAACACTGCTCTCACTGTTCCTTAAGAAGATAATAAGCTATTTAATTTTTTTAACTGATGTTTTAGAACGTAGAACGTAGACATATGGACATTTCATTTAATGTTACTGAAAGAGGAATGGTTGTATAGACACTTTTGAATAAACCGTTGTTTTGTGTTGTATTTGCATTATTATTATTATTATTATTATTATTATTATTATTATTATTATTATTATACTTCACGAGCATTATTCCAGGTTAAATTAACATAAAAACACAGAATACAAATATTTTTAGTAGACAAGAGAAAACACAGCATGCCAAAAACAATAGTTTTCTGTATTAAGGATGCCGGAAATTCGTATTTCAATACAAATCTCGACCAGATTTTTACAACACCGCCATTCTAATATTGAATTTTTGTAAGTTAAGTACACTGAGGGTGTTGACGGAAGTTCCAGTGAATTTATACCATACCCGGATCTCGAAGGAGGAGGCGAGATGAGTGGAAGGAACATTTACGAATTAATTTTCAGTCTCGGATATATCACGCTAGTTATGGCTCCTTCGATTGTCACCATGACGTTGTTATGTGCTGGCGAGTTTCGTTAATAGAATTTCCGTCAACTAGAACCAGAAACACTCCGTATGTCACCTAGTTTCGCCACTGGGTGTTTCAAATTGGCGCTAGTGAAGGCTCTAGGTTAGAGCGTTCTACAGAAAATTAGACAGGTCTTTCGAAAATTAGTGACAACACTGCGGAAATACTCAGCTTCCCTACCAGTGATAATGTAAGCTGGCAGTATGAGTTGGAGTGGTGCCTGATATGTGTTACCAATAAGTTATAGAGTAATAATCGCGTTTAGTATACTGCATATGAAGTGACTGTAATAATTAAAACTTACCTGCAGCGCCTAAGGCCAAAAAATATGGACAAGAGCGGGATACACTCAAGTTGTGTTTATTGTTTTTTATGATTATGAAGATGCATTAATTACTCATTCTATTCCAATTGGAATGTAGGTGGATGTTGCATATTACAGTCACTTATTGAAATACTGTTTACAGCCAGCAATGCGCCGGAGGCTCCAAAACCTCTTGAATAGCCATCCTATTGTGGTTGAGAATGGTATTAGTATTTAGTATTTAGTATTTATTTATTTAACCTGGAAGAGATAAGGTCGTCAGGCAGAGTCTTGGCAGGGCTATTGTGAAAGAGGATGAGTATGAGGAGGTGCGATGGGATGGTATTGTTAGTATTGTTTCATGGCGAGAGCGTGTGTTCAGATTGTGGTGGGAAGAAAGGTAAGTGAAGCGAGACGACAGGTACGAAGGAATAGAAGAGTTCAAGATCTCGAAGAGAAAGAGAAGTGAATGTAAATTTCTTTTCTTATCTAGTTTCAGCCAACCTATTGCTTCCAGGGGTGGGGTAATGTGATCATATTTACGAACATTGCTTACAAAACTTACACACAAATTATGAGCGCGTTGAAGTTTCGTTTTGTTGTCGCTGGCAAGGTCAGTCAGTAAAATGTCAGCATAGTCAAAATAGGGAAATACAAGTGTCTGCACAAGGGACTTTTTTAAGCAAGAGGGAAGATGAACATTTATTTTATCCTTTTTAGCACATGGATAATAGAATATACTTTTCTGCAGGTTTCTGTGATTTGCATGTCCCAGTTGAGATTATTATCCATGTGAATGCCAAGATTTTTTTTACCGAAGAAGTGAAAGGGATATGCACTATACTTACTTTAACAGGGGACATGTCGAGGTGCTTTACAACGTCGGTTTGCCGTTTGTGTCCTAATATGATTGCTTGTGTCTTTCCGTGATTGATATTAAGATGGAATTTCTTTGTCCATGTCACAATCGAGTCAATGTCTTCGTTCAATTTATCTATAGCGTCATTATTCGATCTAAGCGGGAAGAGATGTAGCATTGAAGGTCGTCAGCATACAAGTGATAGTTACAATGCCTTACATGAGATGTAATATCATTGACATATATTGTGAACAACAATGGTCCGAGTACCGAACCCTGTGGTATACGTGATGTTATGTTAAGCCAGGAGGAGCTCCGATTCCCGGATACAACACATTGTTGTCTTTCCCGTAAGTAGGATTCGAACCAACTCACAGCAGTCTCTGACAAATGCAGATTTCTCAATTTATGGGTGAGCAGGTCAAAATTTACAGAGTTGAAAGCTTTGCTAAGGTCAAGAAGTGTTAGTATTGTTACTTTATTAGAGTCGATTGCTTCACGAATGTCTTCTGTCACTTTAAGTAGAGCAGTGCTTGTGTTGTGTCCAACTCTGAAACCTGACTGATACTTTTCGAATAGTTTGTGTTCGTTCATGTAGTTAGTAATTTGTCTGTGTACGATTCTTTCCAGTGCTTTTGATATGGCTGGCAGGATACTGATTGGTCTATAGTCGTTCGGGTCGGTGGGAACTTTGACTTTTGGAAGAGGAAGAACGAAAGCTTGCTTCCATATTTTAGGGAAAGTTGAAGTGATTAAGGAACTATTGAATATGTGTGCAATTGTAGGTACTATGTCTTGTATTTTCTGTATGAGTTATATGCTAATGTTGTCTGGCCCTTGAGCTTTCGTCTTGATGCCTCGGATGGCTTTCATTACGTCAATAGGAGTGACGTCAGTAAAATAGAATTTGTCTCGAGTTGGGGGAGCTGAGTCAGGCAAAACTGTGTCTTGTTTCGTTGTGTTGTTTAAGGTCGGGTCCTTTCCAAAGTGTTCGTTCAATCGGTCAAGTGGGATGGATATGTCTGCTTGTTCACTAGCCCTTCCAAGTCCAATAGCCTTCAGATTTTTCCATAACTCGGAAGGGTTGTGTTGGGCTCTATAAGTTTGTAGGAGTATTTGAGTTTAGCGTTTCTTATTAGTGGAGTCGTTCTGTTTCTTATAGGTGTTTACATAAGTTAAAATATTCGTCGTTTTTATTGCGGGTGTATTTCCTATAGGCTAAGTCGCGTTCGGACATCAGGCTACGTATTTCAGTCGTCATCCAAGGGGCTGGGGTCTTTCTGGTACGTTTGGTCTTTCATGGTGCGTTGTCACGTGGCTGCCCAAGCTGTTGATTTACTTAACAGATGGAACTGGGAAATTCTAAGGCCTTTTCCTGCGACTACGACTTTTTCCCTAGGATGAAAGAACCACTAAGAGAGGTAGACTTTATAAATAGACAGACCATCGTAACAGCCATAGAGCAGTCAATTAGAAGTTTAGAGAAAAGTGATGCTGTGGATGGCATCTGTATTTCCCATAGTTGTGGTTATAGGTACGTGACACTGGAGGAGATTACTTTAAGTAGTGTGTAAATAAGTTTTTATTCCAAATTAAATTGTTGCTACTAATTTTCGAATGACAAATTTAGCAATCTGAGCGTTAATTTATATCATACTTTACCGAAATTCGTAGGCTACTTTCTGTCTCAGGTTATACTTATGGTGGACAAAATCTAAATATGATAACTATTTTCTGAGATTGTCCGTTTTCCTTAACATTACAAATTTCATTCAACTTTAATCCTAATTTCACATTTTCTTTCCCTTTACGTGTCAATCGGAGAACGTTTTCTTGGAAATATCTGTAAGGATTCGGTGATTGCCTGCACCTGATGACCGTTAGCGAACCGTCTAAGACATCTCTGTGATAAGACGTGTTCTTAAAGTAAGTTCCGTTTTCAATTATAGCCGTCGCATCGCTGCAATCGTTATTTTGCGCATGCGTGTTTTCTTCTTCACTCCTCAGGCAAGCTGTGCATGTAATTTCGGAGCTTCAGTTCGTGTGTGTGGTTAGTTGTGATCGGTTGAAATGTTTAAAGTGGTCGAGTACCCTGCCGGCTGTGAGATGCGGTCTGTTATCCGTTTCTTGAATGCGAGAAACATCAAACCAGCTGACATTCATCGTCAACTTTGTGAGGTGTATGGTAATGATGCCATTAGTGATGGAATGGTCAGGAGATGGGTTAGGAAGTTCAACGAGGGCCGCGTTTCTGTGCATGACGAGCAGCGTACCGGTCGGCCATCTTTGATCAATGGCGACTTGGTGCGTGCTGTAGATGAAAAAATTCATGAGGACAGGAGGTTCACAATTTCTTCGCTTTCCTTGAATTTTCCACAAATGTCGCGGAGTGTTCTCTACAAAACTGTGACAGATCGATTACGATATTGAAAATTGTGCTCACGATGGGTACTCAAGTTGCTCATCGAGGAACACAAAACCAAACGAGCTTCCAGTGCATTGAGCTTTCTCACACGTTACAGTGAGCAAGGCGATGAGTTTCTTGACCATAACGTGTCAGGTGACGAGACTTGGGTGTCTCACATGACACCTGAATCGAAGCAACAGTCCATGGAATGGAGGCACACCGCATAGCCAAGGAAAAAGAAATTCAAACAAACCATGTCAACACGCAAGATCATGTGCACTGTTTTTTGGGACAGAAGAGAAGTCCTACTCATCTAATTCTTTTCTCGGGGTGAAACCATTAATAGAGAAACCTATTGTCAGACCTTGAAGCTCCGTCGCGCAATTCAGAACAAGAGACGTGAGATGCTGACCGACGGATTTGTGTTGCTTCATGATAACGCTCGGCCACACACAGCTCAATTCTACAATGAGGGGATAGAAAGACTTGTGCCACGACTCGATTAATGCCTCAATAATGGTGGAAAATTTGTTGAGAAATAATTGAAGTGTGGGGAATACAATTCAGCAAAAATGGTTTGTAAATATCTTCCCGCTTACTTAATACAACTTTTTTGGAACTTACTTTAAGAACACGCCTCGTATCTCTGGGAAAATTCACCAGCAGATGTTCTACTCATTTCACCCAATTCTCAACAGTGATCTATGTTCAAAAGGATATCATGCTACCCGCTCCGTGCTCGCATTCATACAGGCCTATACGCTACCCTGAGTAGTAGTAGTAGTAGTAGTAGTAGTAGTAGTAGTAGTAGTAGTAGTAGTAGTAGTAGTAGTAGTAATAATAATAATAATAATAATAATAATATAATAATAATAATAATAATATGGCCTATTTATGTTTGAGCTGATCATCCGGATGATGGAGACTGGTTATTTCCCGCGGCAGGGCAGCGTGGCATAACGGAGCTCCAGTGTTGCCCCGACGTCCATGGGGAATTTCAACCGTTGTGGGACACCGATTGAAATCCATCGCATTGTGGGAGATTGAGCAGTGTATCCACATCTCGACCGTGCTAATGTCTACTTCATCACGTCTTCGTTTCGCCTCGACACCATCTTGCAATTAGCGGCCTCTCCCTTCATGTTTCCAATCTCGCCGCGTTATATGTTGCTCTGGAGAGAGGGAGGAGAAAATGTTTTCCTTATAGCTGCTCGCAGTTTGCTAACTGACTTGAGAAACTTGTTTCGTCGTGACAACATTGAATTGTTAGTACATATTGCTCGGTGCTTGGACATTCGAATATTCAGGAGAGTTGTGTCCTGATTGTATGGAATTAGTAAAGTTCCATTGGGGCGGCGATTTATGCAAGCAAGATTGTTCCTTTATATTTGTTACTTATTAACCTTGTGCAGTTTTTTTTCACCATTGAGCTATGTTTGTTACGTAGCGAGTTACTTCCGTGTATACTAATGAGATCAGTTTATGCTTGAATTGTTTTTAACATTTCGGGAGGTACTGTGGCAACCGTGCTCGAAGATTCTGGTTGCCTCGGGAGTCGCCGCGCGTTCGGCAGAAGGGAGGGCGCAGAAAGGCGAGGCTCGAGCTTCGGTTGGCACTGGGACGCGGTGCGAGGCGAGAAGGAAAACTACGTGACGCTAGCCGCAGCGGTGCGAAGTGAGGGGGAAAGAAAAGCGACTGCGACTGAGCGGAGAAAGCAGGGGTAGCCTCTAGGAACGTAATCCTGTCGACGTTTCGCAAAGCCACGCGAACCGAAGATTCGAGAACGTGTGATTTAATGAATAAAAGGAGGCTAGTGTTTGAGGGAGTCAGTCAGTTTAGTTTGTCAGCTGTGAGAGAGCTAGCTAGTCTTCAAGCAAGGTGAACCAGAGTTCGCTGTGCAGTGAACTTGAGTAGGTCCGCTACTGTGGCTGCGTCCAGACGAGTGAGGTGTATCCGGAAGTCTTGGGTTCGAAGTGCAGTGAACTGTATCTGAAAGTCTTCGGTTCGAAGTGCAGTGAACTGTTATCTGGAAGGCTTTGGGATCGACGTACCGTGAATTTGAGTGAGTGAGCTAGAAGAACTAGCCAAGGGGAACGGACTGGGAACTGAGAGCTGGCAGTTTTGTTTTGTAAATAGTACTTTGTGAACATTAGTTTAAATTATGAATACATTGTTGTTCTTCTCAATAATACACGTGAATTGTCATTGTCGTTCGGTGGAGTGCATTAATGAATACTCTGTTTTGTGTTGAGTGGAATAACCATTGTTGACGGGCAAATAAAGTCACATATTGTTGAATAAAAGTTACACTATGCTTTGGGCGAATTATACTTCGTCATATTTGTTTTGTTATATTGAGGTTCTCCTATGGGATTTTGGAATTGAATTCGCAAGTTAGGCTATGCGTTTGCGTGTATTAGGATACGCGAGTTTGGAAGTTAATTAATAACGGATGGTATGGGTTATACATCCGAGTTTAGAGAATGTCGTATTCTAGTATTTGATTGTTCATTTGGGAGTTTTGTGATTGATAAGTTATTGCTATCGTATTCCAACTACTAAGATCAGTAACGTTAAATTGATCTTCTTGCCTAGTTCATTTTTGATATAGTGTTTCTCTTTCCCTCTCCCTCTGTCCTAATTATTATAAGTGTGCTGGTATATAATGCGAATGTAGGTTTGGAGTTTTATTTTGATGTTCTAATTTATTATATAAATAATTAATTGTTACATATATATTAGTCCTACTTTTCACGTGCGATATTATTCTTCTCTAGTGTTAATATTATATTATATAATTTCATTGCCGCTGTAATTATATTTTAGTTCCTATTTTATTTTACTTATTTATTTATATTGTTATTATTATTTTTTATTTTAATATTATATCTGAACTGCGACCGAGCACGAGCGCCGCTCATTTGGTCTCAAATTTTGTTAATACTACTGTATCTTCTTTTTATATTGCTTGTATTATTTTATTTGTATTTCTCTTTGTTTATTTTCTAATTATATTTCTTTATTCTGTATATTTGAATTTAAATAAATAAATTTAAATTTAAATAAACATAATAGTGGGATTTATATTCCATCTCTGCTTGAATTCTGTATCAAGCTAATTTTGTATTGGCGTCCCGAATATTGCTTTCTGCAATAGGGATTTGTGTGCACTCAAGTTGGAACTTGAATGGAATATTTCCTATGGCATGTATGAAGCGATATTGCTAAATTGATTGAAATATTTTATGGGAATGATGTCAATTCTGATTGTATCACATACTAGAGATAGCACGCGGGATAGGATGGAATTATTTGTAATAGGCTACTTAAATGTGTTATTACACATATCTTTATTGTTTTTTTTTTTTTTCAGATTTCTTTGTAATCATTTGTTATTCTTTTATGTTAACTTTATTATTGTTTTTGATACCGCATTTTCTCATTTGTATTGTGTCTAAAGATTTCATTCAGTCAATTATATTGCTTGTTACTGAACATATAAATTCTTTATTCTAAGTAATTTATTGCCCTATGCACTTAGCTTCCATTGCGCCCACCGATCAAGTCAATCACCTTTACGATCTGACGAGTGGCTACATAGGTGGTAACTCCGTAATTTGTTTGAAACTTTCAATCTAAGAAATCCTCCACTCAGTCCTACTCACCACACACCTACGTCCGGTACTATAATTCAGCTAATCATTACGAATAATCCTGATAGAATTCTAACTTCAGGACAGTTACCAGTGCGAGGAATAGATGGTTATGATCTTATTTTTGTCGAGTACTCACTTCAATGCCCGAAAACTGCAGCTAAGGTAATTACTTATAGAGATCTAACACGCATTGACAACGACCAACAGACTTCTGATGCCCTACAAATACAATTATATACCATTTTTAATTTAATCAGAGTTGACGAGAAAGTTGCAACATTTAATGACATGGTAATGCAATATTCGACAAACATGCACCTTAAAAGAAGAGACTACCACCCACCGACCCGTCCCATGGCAAAATGACAATATTCGTAACCTTATAACGTCACGTGACGCTGCTTTCCGGAAGTACAGACAACAAATCTCCCGAAAACTTTAACAACCATAAAAAACTTAGAAACAGAATCACAAAAAAAAAAAAAAACATTAGGAATGCTAAATGCCAACACGCACTGAGTTCTCGCCGACCCATCCATTCCCCCGCGTTGTCTTTTGTGATATGGGAATAGGGAAGAAAGCATCAGAAGCTAAAGTTATAAACATACCACTTTATAAATTCAATGAATACTTTACCTCACCTCCCATTATACGACCTGAAAAAAAGTAAAAACTAAATACAATTAATACTCTCCTAGCAATCCTCCTTGTCGCGAAAAATTTTTCTTCTCGTACATTACTGATTCTGAAGTAAGGAGTGTAAGAATTAAATCTAAAGCACAAGGCACTGATAACATAAGCATAGCCTTTATCAATAAGTTAGTCGATGTCGTGCTTCCCGTAATAACCCATATTTTCAATTCTTCAATTATCACGTCTGCTTATCCGCAACGCTGGAAAACAGCTTTAGTACATCCACTTCCTAAAGCAAATTCACGTACTTCTGCCAAAGACTATAGGCCAATCTCCATTCTTCCTGTTTTACCTAAAGACCTGGAACACATCATTCATAAGCAGTTATCAGACTTGAATAATTTCAAGGAGAAATTGTTCCGGGGCCGGGTATCGATCCCGGGACCCTTCGCTTAGCGCGCGAATGCTCTACCGACTGAGCTACCCCAGGAACTATACACGAAACCGTCACAATTTTTCCTTTATATCCACAGAACTCACATGAGATGACAAGACGCCAGAACTCAACTCTGAGTGCACACGAATGCTGTGTGACTTGAATTGTGGCTTTCTGTTAACAGCATTTGTGTGCACTCATAGTTGAGTTCTGGCGTCTTGTCAGCTCATGTGAGTTGTGTGGATATAAAGGGAAAATTGTGACGGTGTCGTGTATAGTTCCTGGGGTAGCTCAGTCGGTGGAGCGTTCGCGCGTTAAGCGAAGGGTCTCGGGATCGATACCCGGCCCCGGAACAATTTTTCCTTGAAATTATTGAAACCTGCTTTACAGGGAGCTACTACCTGAAAGTCAGATTTGCATAGTTGTTAGACTATCTAATCGAATTCAATCTTTTAGTCCCTTTACAATCAGGATTCAGAACTTCTACTACTTTGTTGAATGTTACTGAGGACATACACGCAGCCATGGATAAACAACATGCTCCTGTACTAGTTTTATTGGACTATTGATTCTCTTGACTTCGACCTACTATTTACTAAACTACAAACGCTACATCTTTCTGAGAGTGCTATCACCTGGATGCCCTCCTACCTTACTGACTGCCAGACACGTGTCATATCTAATAACCGTTTCTCATCCTGGAGTATTGTAGACACAGGAGTTCCTCAGGGTTCAGTATTAGGCCCCTTGCTCATCTCTATTTATATAAATGGAATTTCTAAATTATTTAAGAACTGTAGATATCAAATATGTGCAAACGACGTTCAATTGTATATTTGAACCCGTCCCGATGCACCAAATGACAGCATTAATGGTCTTAATGAAGATCTTGACTCCATCTCTTCGTGGTCTCAACAATTTGGACATAACCGAAACGCATGTAAATCACAGGCTATTCTGTTCGCGAACCGTAGATTAATTCTTGATGTCAACGACCTAAATATTCCACCTGCGAAACTGAATAAAACAGTTATCCCGTTTAGATGTACCGTAATGTACCTATTAATCATTTAGTCATTGAAACATTCTCTCAATATATATATATATATATATATATATATATATATATATATATGTATATCCAACTAGATACAAACCTCAACATGAACGCCCAGTCAGTACACTAACTCATAACACATGACCCATTCAATTACAGATAATATAAAATCTGATTAACCAAACTCAACGTACACATGAACTCAGTATAACACAAAGAATTTACCCAGTACAAACCGTCACATGACTGATCACTAATATAAATTACCAATTCCACATATGTCTCACATAAACTGTGCAGATAGCACTAACAACAATCTCTGTACTTTACAATAAAACAATCCCCAAGAGAAAGAGAGAGAGCGATACGATATATGTTAAGTAACCGACGATAATTTCAAATAGCAATGATCGTTTGAATAGCAACGGAAAGTCAATGCACTCGATTCCTGAATACCGGCGTGGAAACCAATAATAACCAATGGAGTAGCAAGTACTAGAATAGATAAATGAGGCAAATACTATTCTAGTTCATTACACCGTCTAATACGATGTAAGCCAAGAGATCGTAATCACTACGCTATCACCCAAACCGTCTTGGAACATCAATACTATCTCACATATCAAATTATATCTCATCACGTAATCCCCCAATACAATACAACGTCACATATCACAATTATATCACTTCACGTAATCGCAATTACTTAACCCAAGACGTATCATCAGCGAGTGATTGCCATACACGATCCACCACAATATCTCAAACACATACAACCAAAAATGAGAATATCACAACCCAAATTTGCCTACTCCAATGATAACAAATCTGATACAACTTGTTGCCGCACTAAATCCCAAGATATATATCAAACAAGGTTTCATATTATCCGTAAATACTCAAGTGAAGTATAATGCCACACTATTCTTGAACAATCTATCACGATGAACTTAAGTTACCAGTGTAGAATACAGTTCGAGCTCTATTTCGTGAGTGCACGTCGATTGCCTGAATGAAGGTGTCGGTACACGGCCTGGCTGCTGAGTAATGTTGTCAATACGAGCTCCGATTCCTAAGTGAGTTACATACCACTGCGCGTAGCCAAGTAAACTCGCTTTCCCTCTCTCTTCGTCTAACGTAATCAACCGGCCCCTAGGATAATTTGGAAAGAAAATGAAGGAAATTCGTAGCGCTATCTATAACGTATCGTCTGAGAGCACTCTGTCGGGCGAAGTGACGTACTAGATGAACAGCTACGATGTCGAGCATGGCTCAATGGCTTAGGTTACATGAGAGGAAAAGTCTGCACTCGCTTCCCCTCTTATAAAGATTTATGCACACTTCATCCCCCTCTCATTTATTCGCCCGTTTTCATACTCTCCTTCGCTATTATATTAATACTCGATCACAACGCGATAAAACGCTAGAAATTCCACTTCACACTACATCTCTGTATTCCTCTTCTTTCACTGTTGTTACCTATCATCACTGGAACTCTTTGCCGCCTGAAGTCAAGGGCTGCCGAAAATTGAAATCTTTCAAATCCAAAATAGAAAATTATCTTACGACGAGTTGCCAAACTAACTTGCTATTATAACAAGTGTTGTATTGCATGTTTCCACGTATTCATATATTTTTTTATATGAGAAGCAACTAATCAAAACGTATATTGTCCATTAATATAAATTTTTTAGGAGAGGCGAAAAACTGTCTACTGGAAAAGTATCCAGTGAAATCTGTTGCACTTTTTACAGTTAGTTAGATGAAGAGTTACTGAATGAAATCCCATATTGCAGCAGATCTTTAATTCACTGGTTACATTGTAAAACTCAATAATGTTTTGGACATTATACGTTTTGATTTGCAATACTGGACTATATACATTTTGATGAGTTAATTTGAGTCAAATCAATGTTCTTAAGCTAATTATGTACCTAAAAGAAAGATTTGAAATTTATTACTAAACTTATTATTACGGAAGTTCACAAAATTACAATGGAATGCATTTATTTATATTATGAAGTTAATGATACACCATATATTTTTAAACCATTGTTACTGTCCTGTGATTACAAATTACAAAATCCGGGCTCTTCATGTAAACAATCACAGGTGTGTTCTTCGTCAACACGTTATGTTGCTTGCGGCAGATCCATTGCTTCTTTGAAGAAGTTCAGCTCTTCTTGCAAAATCCAGTCTTCGCCGAATCTTAATCTGAGCAACTTTTTCACATCTTCCCTTTTTTCTACCTTTACTCTACTAGTTAATGGGAGTTCAGAGACCTCGCCTACAGCATGGACCTTATACCCACGTTAACTAATGTTGTGAACGATTTTGAGGGATCGTCAATGTTATAGTGGATTTCTGTTTTGAACGTGACATCTTCTTTGTTGTTTTTTCCAGCCAATTTAGATTTCTTCAAAATAATTCTCTTCATTTCACTTATGCCTTCTCTCTTTTTCCAAACCTTTGACAATTCTTTATAATTGTTTAATTTCCAATCTTTCCCTATATCCCTGGTTTTTCCTACATCGTTGTAAATTTACTTATATTTTTCTGGAGTCACAATTTCAGGAATTGTACGTAGTTTTTTCTCAAGGCGCCCAAAAACTCTGTCCGCGGGTAAGAAAGAATGTCCACGAACAGGGAAGAAGAAACACACTTCTTTCAGATTTGGCGGAGATCTCTTGATGAGCCAAAATGCAACTGAATGTATTAAGTGTTGGTTTTTATTTTGGCCACCACATCCATCGGCAAAGAGTCGAAGAGTAGCCTAGGTGGCTTCATCAAAGTTTGTATTTGACAGAAAATCTGTAACAGCAGAAGAAATTTCTTGTGGCCCTCTTCCAGCTTGTGTTTCGTTCCAGACATAGAAAGCCGGTTCTGTAGCCTCTACATTGGTTACACAAAAACGATAAAATTTTATCTGATGGGCATAATATGCTTCGCCTATATTGAGCTTTGGAAGAGCCTGAACTTGTTGTAAATCAAAAGCAAAGGATAGACTTCCATGCGGTTTCTGTTTCATTAACGTATAAAATGCCTTTGCTCTTAATCTGTGAGCACGAAGTTCTAACATTAACTGCTGCTTTTTGTTACCATCTTCAGCATTTTGTATCTCATGGCGCATTCTAAGGCAGTAGCTGCATTTGTCACTAGCAGGTGTGCCAAACCCTAAATTGAATTTTGTATTGAAAATTTTGGTAAAAAACGGTTTCTTCACTTTCAAATTGGATGCTACAGTGTTGATGTACATTTTGAAAAGCTTGTTTATGCTCAAGTCAGAAGATAAGTAAAGTCTCTGAGATTTACTTCTGTTATAATGACTCTCTGTCCCTTTTAATTTTCATATGAATTTAACGACTTCCTTCCTTCCTTCTGGCTTCATACTTCCCAACCTTATGGTCACCTCCTCTTTTGTCAATTACTCCCTTACCAGATGCAATGCCCTTTGAAATTGTATTTACACGTGTTTGACCAATGCTGAATAGTTTTCTGAAAAATCTAGCACATACAGGAATTTTTTATCCTGCTGATTTGACCTGTGAATAAAATTAGGAGAGTGTAAGAATGTTTCTAAGTACTTTCGTGAAAGTAAAACTCTCTTCATTGTGTTAATTAAACAATATTCAATTAAAAAACTGAGAGAAATCTTAAATAAGTGATGATTTTATTTTTTAAATCTCTATTTGCGGGGAAAATAGGCTACATTAAAACCTCTTAAATACTATATATATATATATATATATATATATATATATATCAGCAGCATACTGTACAAATTGGTTAAAATTGAACACTAACTTACATGGTACCGTAAAGTGGGGATATTTCGGGCGCAGGGGTAACATCAGACAGTAATTCAATTTATCATATTTTATGTTGGTAAAACCAGTTCACCAATGGGTCTTTAAAAATGTGCAGAAACATACGAACATAG